>NW_017308910.1:45810-57297 GCF_000935625.1 Nanorana parkeri | reverse complement strand
CCAAAAAGGGGGGGGGGTTTTCAACCCGCGGGGGGGGGGGGGAGTCCATATTAATGTGTTTGGGTTTTAGCCAACAAACTCATATAGGTGTGATGGCCTGGTGTATATATACTTTTGGCCATATTGTATATGTCCAAAGAATGGAGCGGAGTTCTTCAACAGAGCAGAGTATTTCAGGAGAGGAGAGTTATAGAGGAAGGAGCCGAGTCCTCCAGCAGAGCAGAGTATTTCAGGAGAGGAGAATTATAGAGGAAGGAGCCGAGTCCTCCAGCAGAGCAGAGTATTTCAGGAGAGGAGAATTATAGAGGAAGGAGCCGAGTCCTCCAGCAGAGCAGAGTATTTCAGGAGAGGAGAATTATAGAGGAAGGAGCCGAGTCCTCCAGCAGAGCAGAGTATTTCAGGAGAGGAGAATTATAGAGGAAGGAGCCGAGTCCTCCAGCAGAGCAGAGTATTTCAGGAGAGGAGAATTATAGAGGAAGGAGCCGAGTCCTCCAGCAGAGCAGAGTATTTCAGGAGAGGAGAATTATAGAGGAAGGAGCCGAGTCCTCCAGCAGAGCAGAGTATTTCAGGAGAGGAGAATTATAGAGGAAGGAGCCGAGTCCTCCAGCAGAGCAGAGTATTTCAGGAGAGGAGAATTATAGAGGAAGGAGCCGAGTCCTCCAGCAGAGCAGAGTATTTCAGGAGAGGAGAATTATAGAGGAAGGAGCCGAGTCCTCCAGCAGAGCAGAGTATTTCAGGAGAGGAGAATTATAGAGGAAGGAGCCGAGTCCTCCAGCAGAGCAGAGTATTTCAGGAGAGGAGAATTATAGAGGAAGGAGCCGAGTCCTCCAGCAGAGCAGAGTATTTCAGGAGAGGAGAATTATAGAGGAAGGAGCCGAGTCCTCCAGCAGAGCAGAGTATTTCAGGAGAGGAGAATTATAGAGGAAGGAGCCGAGTCCTCCAGCAGAGCAGAGTATTTCAGGAGAGGAGAATTATAGAGGAAGGAGCCGAGTCCTCCAGCAGAGCAGAGTATTTCAGGAGAGGAGAATTATAGAGGAAGGAGCCGAGTCCTCCAGCAGAGCAGAGTATTTCAGGAGAGGAGAATTATAGAGGAAGGAGCCGAGTCCTCCAGCAGAGCAGAGTATTTCAGGAGAGGAGAATTATAGAGGAAGGAGCCGAGTCCTCCAGCAGAGCAGAGTATTTCAGGAGAGGAGAATTATAGAGGAAGGAGCCGAGTCCTCCAGCAGAGCAGAGTATTTCAGGAGAGGAGAATTATAGAGGAAGGAGCCGAGTCCTCCAGCAGAGCAGAGTATTTCAGGAGAGGAGAATTATAGAGGAAGGAGCCGAGTCCTCCAGCAGAGCAGAGTATTTCAGGAGAGGAGAATTATAGAGGAAGGAGCCGAGTCCTCCAGCAGAGCAGAGTATTTCAGGAGAGGAGAATTATAGAGGAAGGAGCCGAGTCCTCCAGCAGAGCAGAGTATTTCAGGAGAGGAGAATTATAGAGGAAGGAGCCGAGTCCTCCAGCAGAGCAGAGTATTTCAGGAGAGGAGAATTATAGAGGAAGGAGCCGAGTCCTCCAGCAGAGCAGAGTATTTCAGGAGAGGAGAATTATAGAGGAAGGAGCCGAGTCCTCCAGCAGAGCAGAGTATTTCAGGAGAGGAGAATTATAGAGGAAGGAGCCGAGTCCTCCAGCAGAGCAGAGTATTTCAGGAGAGGAGAATTATAGAGGAAGGAGCAGAGTCCTCCAGCAGAGTATTTCAGGGGAGCATTTTATGGTTGAGCGTCTCTGATTTCTAGGCTGGTGCAAGGAAATCAGAAGCAGTAAATATCACTTCCAATGAGGTTTTATCTTTTGATTGACGCACAGATCTGATTGGTCGCTGTGGGACTCTGCCCCACTTTGGCTCGGGCTTTGTTTGCTGTCTCCTCGGGCCCACATGACACTACGCTTTTATATTCAGGCAATTAAACAAAGCACACAGCGAGGGCACGGTGACAAAAGAGATGAATCCGGATTTCGGAGCCAAGATTAATAAACAGGAGGTGAGCGAGGAGGAGGGGGAGCCCCGCACCTCCAGCCTTCCGAGACGGGAAGAGGGACGCATGCAGCCACAATATTTTTTGAAGAAAGGCCACGCCTCCGCCATACCTCCTGGTCACGCTTCCACCACACCCGCTAGTCACGCTTCCATGAGTTCCCCAGAACAGATCATGAACACGGACACGTGTCAGAGACTCGTCTACATCACAAGACAAGAAGAGATGAAACACAGAGGGTCCCGGGTCTGCTGCGAGGAGCTCCACACCGTCACATCGACCTCCATGGCCACCGCTGGACCATGCTGCTTCCAACAAGCTCACTCTTGGTACCGGGAGGAGGGCTTGCAAGTCAAGCGATAGGGTGGCTGTGGAGCCGCCTGATCGCTGGTACAGGCCTGTAAAGGTGCCATGCCCCCACCGCCGCACCACCTGCCGCGGTGTGCATGCTCCTCCGAGGATCCCAATGCGTGACTTCAGGATAGCGAGCAGGAGCAGATCGAGTCACTTCAGTCAATGAAAATCCCTTCATCGTAACGACCGCCAGCGTCCCTGCGACTCCTGTACACATGTGCGCTTCGTTTCGTTGTAGGGATGCACCGATACCGGTATTTTGGTACCGAGTACGAGTACCGATCATTTTTTTTTCCGGTACTCGCCGATACCAATTACCGAGTAGCGGAAGTCCCATTCAGGAAGCCAGGTGACGTGTAAAGACTCGCCACCCGGCTTCCCGATTAACAAGCAAGCCGTCCCAGCCTGTCCCCTCTCACCTCGGCATGTCTAGCCTGTCACCCCCCGGGGGCCTCTCCAGCCAGCAACGGTCTACCTTCGGTACCCAACCGGAGCCGTCTTGCTGGCCAATCATAGAAGGCGGGCGCCGTGTAATGACGCGGCGCCCTGCTTTCTGACTGGCCGGGAGGCCGGCTCCATGCTCCCTCGTCATGAGATGACGAGGGAGCATGAAGCCGTCTTCCCGGCCAATCAGAATGCCGGGCGCTGCGTCATTGCACGACGCCCGGATTCCTGATTGGCCAGCTTCCCGACCAATCAGGGAGCCGGGCAGCGCATCATTACACGTTGCCCGGCTTCCTGATTGGCCGGGAAGTCGGCTTCATGCTCTCTCATCACAGGTGACGAGAGAGCATGGAGCTGCTTCCCGGCCAATTAGGAAACCGGGCAACGTGTAATGACGCGCTGCCCGACATGCTGACACAGGAAGTATTGGGCCAGGCATCGGAGCATTTGGGCAAGTACGAGTATTTGCCCAAATACTCGGTATCGGCGGCACCGATATCGATACTAGTATCGGTATCTGTGCATCCCTATTTCGTTCCGAATCAAAATTCGGATGAATTTTCTGACATTCGGACACATCCAAATTTCCGAATCCCATTGCATCCGCATGCGTCTGAATCCAGATTTCCATTTCCGAATTTCGGATCCCGTCCGAATTTCATTCAAAAATGAAACTGAATCGGACATGTGACTTTTCCGACCAATCCGATATGTTTTTCGGTTTAATGGCTCCGAATGGGTCTGAACACGAATGTTCGTTTCGGCAACATGGGAGCCACATACAGTATATACATATAACAGTAAAGCTGAGGCCCCCAGACCCGAAGCGGCATTTGGGATCCGAATTGCATTTGGGGAGCTCCAGAATGCCATTCAGGTTTTGGAGCCTCGGCTTTAGTAATATATGTACACGGCTCCCAGACCCAAATGGCATTCAGGAGCTCCCCAAATGCAATTCGGAAATTCGGATCCTGAAAGCCATTGGGGTCTGGGAGCCTCGGCTTTAGTATTAATATCTGTATCTGGTTTTATGTGGCATTCGCAACTAATTTTCGCAAACTCATCCGAAACTACCGAAAATTCAGATTTCATCCGAATCACAAACCCGAACCCAATTGAATTTCGGATCCGAATTCCGAAATAACGAAATATCCGAACCGAACCAAATTTTCCCGCAGCTTACATGTCTAGACTCCTGCTTGGAGTCCCCGGTTTACAAGAACTAAAACCCCCCAAATCTTTCCCTGTTAAGGACTCTGCGCTTCTAATAAGATATTTAGGGGGGTTATTCATAAAGCTAGCCGAGGGATCAGCCATAGCTCCAGGTGATCCTTCGGCTAGCTTCGGCTCAGTTGAACTGAAGGGCTGCTGTACAGGCTATTGACTATTGCCCGTGCTGCAGTCGAAGGCGGCTGAGCAGTTCAGCCGAGCCGAAGGCATATGCTCTGGCTCAACCGAGCCGAAGTGACAGCGAATGCGGGGCGAACGCCTCGCAAATGACAGCTGGGCGGAGCCAGCCGTGATCTCATGGCTGGCTCCGCCCAGTAGTAATGACAGATCAGTGTCCCCAAATGACCTGGGGATGCTGAACTGTCTTAAAACAATGGCAACTGGGCGGAGGCGGCTGCGACGTCTCGGCCGGCTCCGGCCGGTTGTTATCCATTGGCCGGTACCTGCTAGAATAATCTAGCAGGTCCTGGCCAATAGGAAACAGTTGGGCGGAGCTAGCTGTCACTGCTAGCTCCTCCCAATTGTTTTTTTGTTGTTTTTTTTAATTATTATATTTTTTTACTTTTTTAAAACTCTTTTCATTGATTTTCTAATCCGCACGGTGCCACGGTTGGTACCGAGCAGAATAGCCGAGCCAAATGCCGCAGGGCCACTGATAGGAGGTTACAGGCAGTGCTGGGCCTGTCCAGAGCCAGGGCCACTGATAGGAGGTTACAGGCAGTGCTTGGCCTGTCCAGAGCCAGGGCCACTGATAGGAGGTTACAGGCAGGGTTGGGCCTATCCAGAGCCAGGGCCACTCATAGGAGGTTACAGGCAGTGCTTGGGCAGTCCAGGGCCACTGATAGGAGGTTACAGGCAGTGATTGGCCAGTCCAGGGCCACTGATAGGAGGTTACAGGCAGTGCTGGGTCTGTCCAGAGCCAGGGCCACTGATAGGAGGCTACAGGCAGTGCTTGGCCAGTCCAGGGCCACTGATAGGAGGTTACAGGCAGTGATTGGGCCGGCCGGGCCTAGTGCTTGGCCTGTCCAGAGCCAGGGCCACTGATAGGAGGTTACAGACAGTGCTTGGTCTGTGCAGGGCCAGGGCCACTGATAGGAGGTTTCAGGCAGTGCTGGGTCTGTCCAGAGCCAGGGCCACTGATAGGGGGTTACAGGCAGTGCTTGGCCAGTCCAGAGCCAGGGCCACTGATAGGAGGTTACAGGCAGTGCTTGGCCAGTCCAGAGCCCGGGCCACTGATAGTAGGTTACAGAGAGTGCTTGGCCTGTCCAGAGCCACTGATAGGAGGTTTCAGGCAGTGCTTGGTCTGTGCAGAGCCAGGGCCACTGATAGGAGGTTTCAGGCAGTGCTAGGTCTGTGCAGAGCCAGGGCCACTGATAGGAGGGTACAGGCAGTGCTTGGCCAGTCCAGAGCCACTGATAGGAGGTTTCAGGCAGTGCTAGGTCTGTGCAGAGCCAGGGCCACTGATAGGAGGGTACAGGCAGTGCTTGGCCAGTCCAGAGCCACTGATAGGAGGTTTCAGGCAGTGCTAGGTCTGTGCAGAGCCAGGGCCACTGATAGGAGGGTACAGGCAGTGCTTGGCCAGTCCAGAGCCACTGATAGGAGGTTTCAGGCAGTGCTAGGTCTGTGCAGAGCCAGGGCCACTGATAGGAGGGTACAGGCAGTGCTTGGCCAGTCCAGAGCCACTGATAGGAGGTTTCAGGCAGTGCTAGGTCTGTGCAGAGCCAGGGCCACTGATAGGAGGGTACAGGCAGTGCTTGGCCAGTCCAGAGCCACTGATAGGAGGTTTCAGGCAGTGCTAGGTCTGTGCAGAGCCAGGGCCACTGATAGGAGGGTACAGGCAGTGCTTGGCCAGTCCAGAGCCACTGATAGGAGGTTTCAGGCAGTGCTAGGTCTGTGCAGAGCCAGGGCCACTGATAGGAGGGTACAGGCAGTGCTTGGCCAGTCCAGAGCCACTGATAGGAGGTTTCAGGCAGTGCTAGGTCTGTGCAGAGCCAGGGCCACTGATAGGAGGGTACAGGCAGTGCTTGGCCAGTCCAGAGCCACTGATAGGAGGTTTCAGGCAGTGCTAGGTCTGTGCAGAGCCAGGGCCACTGATAGGAGGGTACAGGCAGTGCTTGGCCAGTCCAGAGCCACTGATAGGAGGTTTCAGGCAGTGCTAGGTCTGTGCAGAGCCAGGGCCACTGATAGGAGGGTACAGGCAGTGCTTGGCCAGTCCAGAGCCACTGATAGGAGGTTTCAGGCAGTGCTAGGTCTGTGCAGAGCCAGGGCCACTGATAGGAGGGTACAGGCAGTGCTTGGCCAGTCCAGAGCCACTGATAGGAGGTTTCAGGCAGTGCTAGGTCTGTGCAGAGCCAGGGCCACTGATAGGAGGGTACAGGCAGTGCTTGGCCAGTCCAGAGCCACTGATAGGAGGTTTCAGGCAGTGCTAGGTCTGTGCAGAGCCAGGGCCACTGATAGGAGGGTACAGGCAGTGCTTGGCCAGTCCAGAGCCACTGATAGGAGGTTTCAGGCAGTGCTAGGTCTGTGCAGAGCCAGGGCCACTGATAGGAGGGTACAGGCAGTGCTTGGCCAGTCCAGAGCCACTGATAGGAGGTTTCAGGCAGTGCTAGGTCTGTGCAGAGCCAGGGCCACTGATAGGAGGGTACAGGCAGTGCTTGGCCAGTCCAGAGCCACTGATAGGAGGTTTCAGGCAGTGCTAGGTCTGTGCAGAGCCAGGGCCACTGATAGGAGGGTACAGGCAGTGCTTGGCCAGTCCAGAGCCACTGATAGGAGGTTTCAGGCAGTGCTAGGTCTGTGCAGAGCCAGGGCCACTGATAGGAGGGTACAGGCAGTGCTTGGCCAGTCCAGAGCCACTGATAGGAGGTTTCAGGCAGTGCTAGGTCTGTGCAGAGCCAGGGCCACTGATAGGAGGGTACAGGCAGTGCTTGGCCAGTCCAGAGCCACTGATAGGAGGTTTCAGGCAGTGCTAGGTCTGTGCAGAGCCAGGGCCACTGATAGGAGGGTACAGGCAGTGCTTGGCCAGTCCAGAGCCACTGATAGGAGGTTTCAGGCAGTGCTAGGTCTGTGCAGAGCCAGGGCCACTGATAGGAGGGTACAGGCAGTGCTTGGCCAGTCCAGAGCCACTGATAGGAGGTTTCAGGCAGTGCTAGGTCTGTGCAGAGCCAGGGCCACTGATAGGAGGGTACAGGCAGTGCTTGGCCAGTCCAGAGCCACTGATAGGAGGTTTCAGGCAGTGCTAGGTCTGTGCAGAGCCAGGGCCACTGATAGGAGGGTACAGGCAGTGCTTGGCCAGTCCAGAGCCACTGATAGGAGGTTACAGGCAGTGCTCAGCCTGTCCAGAGCCAGGGCCACTGATAGGAGGTTACAGACAGTGATTGGTCTGTCCAGAGCCACTGATAGGAGGTTACAGGCAGTGCTTGATCTGTCCAGAGCCAGGGCCACTGATAGGAGGTTACAGACAGTGCTTGGTCTGTCCAGAGCCAGGGCCACTGATAGGAGGTTACAGACAGTGCTTGATCTGTCCAGAGCCAGGGCCACTGATAGGAGGTTACAGGCAGCGCTCCCGTACTCGGGCCTGATCGGCAAGCAGAGGGTCCTGGTTATCAGCCCCAGTATACCATTATACAGGACCCCGTGATGTCTAAAGGTGGCCCTGTCTTTCCCCTGGGGGTTGATAATGTCAGAAAGTCCATGAAAATGGGGTAGTAGCCAGGATCCCCTTCCATCTCCCAGCCCTTTGGTTGACGCTTTGGTTGAAGAGGAGATCAGCGGCACTGAGATGGAAATGTTTGGATAAAACCGCCATAGAAAGTGTTCATTGTTATTGTCAACGCTTTGGCCAACTTGGAGGGTTAATGTTCATCTCCATTCAATGCAATGAGGTTAAATAAACAGAACGCACCAATCACAAAGGGGGAAACCTAATCCAATCATGCTCGCGTACACAATGCCCGGGCCCCGCTAATCCTCCAACCTCACAATCAAGTCAGGTTAGGCTTTTGTCTGACGGCAAACAATAGGCACCGTGCGGTCTCCACACGGAAAACTAAATGTAAAACCTTCCCAAATATTGTGCAAAACAAACGAAAGCTAAGCGGCGGAGGAGTTATTATCTCACGTAGAAATTAGGGATGCACCGATACCACTTTTTTAAGACCGAGTACGAGTACCGATACTTTTGATCAAGCACTCACCGATACCAATTACCGATACTTTTTCTTAAAGGGACAGGTCACATTTTTTCTAAAGCAATACAAACTAATGCTTTAAGGTCACTTTCTTAATATTATGATTCATGAGACGACGAGGGAGCATGACGCCGGCTTCCCGGCCAATCAGAATGCCCGGGCGCTGCGTCATTACACGACGCCCGGCTTCCGGATTTGCCAGCTTCCTGACCAATCGGGAAGCCGGGCAGCGCGTCATTGCACGCTACCCGGCTTCCTGATTGGCCCGGGAAGTCGGCTCCATGCTCTCTCATCACAAGTGACGAAAGAGCATGGAGCCGTTTCCTGGCCAATCAGGAAACCGGGCAACGTGTAATGACGCGCTGCCCGGCTTCCTGATACAGGAAGTACTCGTGCTAGGTATCGGAGCATTTGGGCGAGTACGAGTACTCACCCAAATACTCGGTATCGGCACCGATACCGATACCAGTATCGGTGCATCCCTAGTAGAAATCATTCCCGGCTCATAACACTTCTTATCACAATAAATAAAGATTTCTCACACTGACATCTCTGTGTGTGTGAATGGAGAGATAAAAGTCTCTCCCGGTGAAAGCGCAATGCCGGGAATCCATGAAGAACGTTCTAGACACTTATTAGGAGTCTGATCCCCGTCCTTGTAACAAATGGCGCAACTTGTGACGGATTCATGGAACTGCCGGTTAAGGTGGAAATGAATCTATTGCAAACACGACAGTTGGGGGCTCCCACCTAGTATATACCTGGGAGAATGCCATTCACACACCATTCGGCTCGGCTCCATCTAGTGGTGGTAATGCTGTGTGAATGGCATTCACCCGGCTGTACGGTGGGCGGAAGATTTATACATTATCCCGTTACACATGCAAAAAAGTTCACTCCAACGGGAAAGAAGTCTAATTTACCTCCACCTTTCTTATTCACCTCCACCTTTCTTATTCACCTCCGCCTTTCTTATTCACCTCCACCTTTCTTATTCACCTCCGCCTTTCTTATTCACCTCCGCCTTTCTTATTCACCTCCACCTTTCTTATTCACCTCCACCTTTCTTATTCACCTCCGCCTTTCTTATTCACCTCCACCTTTCTTATTTACCCCCACCTTTCTTATTCACCTCCACCCTTCTTATTCACCTCCACCTTTCTTATTCACCTCCACCTTTCTTATTTACCTCCACCTTTCTTATTCACCTCCACCCTTCTTATTCACCTCCACCATTCTTATTCACCTCCACCTTTCTTATTCACCTCCACCTTTATTATTCACCTCCACCTTTCTTATTTACCTCCACCTGTCTTATTCACCTCCACCTTTCTTATTCACCTCCACCTTGCTTATTCACCTCCACCCTTCTTATTCACCTCCACCTTTCTTATTGACCTCCACCTTTCTTATCCACCTCCACCTTTCGTATTCACATCCACCTTTCTTATTCACCTCCACCTTTCTTATTCACCTCCACCTTTCTTATTCACCACCACCTTCCTTATTCACCTCCACCTTTCTTATTCACCTCCACCTTTCATATTCACCTCCACCTTTCCTTACTCCGCCTTTCTTATTCCCCTCCACCTTTCTTATTCACCTCCGCCTTTCTTATTCACCTCCACCTTTCTTATTCACCTCCACCTTTCTTATTCACCTCCGCCCTTCTTATCCACCTCCACCTTTCTTATTCACCTCCACCCTTCTTATTCACCTCCACCTTTCTTATCCACCTCCACCTTTCGTATTCACCTCCACCTTTCTTATTCACCTCCACCTTTCTTATTCACCTCCATCTTTCTTATTCACCTCCATCTTTCTTATTCACCTCCATCTTTCTTATTCACCTCCATCTTTCTTATTCACCTCCATCTTTCTTATTCACCTCCATCTTTCTTATTCACCTCCATCTTTCTTATTCACCTCCATCTTTCTTATTCACCTCCATCTTTCTTATTCACCTCCATCTTTCTTATTCACCTCCATCTTTCTTATTCACCTCCATCTTTCTTATTCACCTCCATCTTTCTTATTCACCTCCATCTTTCTTATTCACCTCCATCTTTCTTATTCACCTCCATCTTTCTTATTCACCTCCATCTTTCTTATTCACCTCCATCTTTCTTATTCACCTCCATCTTTCTTATTCACCTCCATCTTTCTTATTCACCTCCATCTTTCTTATTCACCTCCATCTTTCTTATTCACCTCCATCTTTCTTATTCACCTCCATCTTTCTTATTCACCTCCATCTTTCTTATTCACCTCCATCTTTCTTATTCACCTCCATCTTTCTTATTCACCTCCATCTTTCTTATTCACCTCCATCTTTCTTATTCACCTCCATCTTTCTTATTCACCTCCATCTTTCTTATTCACCTCCATCTTTCTTATTCACCTCCATCTTTCTTATTCACCTCCATCTTTCTTATTCACCTCCATCTTTCTTATTCACCTCCATCTTTCTTATTCACCTCCATCTTTCTTATTCACCTCCATCTTTCATATTCACCTCCACCTTTCTTATTCACCTCCACCTTTTTTATTCACCACCACCTTTCATATTCACCTCCACCTTTCTTATTCACCTCCACCTTTCTTATTCACCTCCATCTTTCATATTCACCTCCATCTTTCTTATTCACCTCCACTTTTCTTATTCACCTCCACCTTTCTTATTCACCTCCACCTTTATTATTCACCTCCACCTTCCTTATTCACCTCCACCATTCCTATGTAGGTACGCAGTTGTGGTGCACTAATAGAACATCCCCATTGGGACAATACAGGACACTCAGGGGGCATCTCCTACATGCCGGGCAGCTGCGTCTTTTCCCGCCCTCTGAAAACCGATCCAAACCTGCTGACCATCCGAAGAAGCCTGATATCTCTTTAAAGAGAACCTGTCACCTGTACATAGGGGGCTATTGTGATGGCAATAAAGCTGTGAACTTAGTTTAATTAAATAAATTTAAAAAAACACCCAAAAAATGTCAAAGTCCGCCAAATAAAGGCGCGAAAGTATCAAAAACGACGATCGCCCCGCACATATCAGGTACCGCTGCACACACGCCGGAGCGGGAGCAATCATTCTAGGGTCTGCGGTAAATGACAGGTCCCCTTTAGTCGGTCTGCCTAGCAGTAACATCGCAGCATGTTTCTAGCACTGGAGAATGAAAACAAACATTTGGGAGATGGCTGTCGGCGAGTACTCCTCCTTTGTACTCGTAAGTGAAAATAAGCAGCCCAACGG
>NW_017308910.1:38930-45291 GCF_000935625.1 Nanorana parkeri | reverse complement strand
GGGCTGAGGCAGAGTTCTGTAAATCTCAGGACTGGATGGACAGAAGTACAAATCCTTTGACACGGCTCCCTTACATGCGTTCCACCTGCGTATTTAGCTGTTTGTTTGGAGATTTAAACCTTAATGAATAAGATATGTCATGAAAACAGGAAAGTGTTATGCTTTGTTGCTGTCTGTCTGTCTCACTTTCAGGGTCTTTCCTTTATCTTCCTTTTGCCGGAGACACAACAGGAAGTGAGAGGAAAGCTCTTCAAATTGAGGGGAAACCCCGCTCTTAAGTTCCTGACACTGTCGGGCTCTCGGTCCGTGACTGTCAGTCATTTTGGTGTCACCCCTCAAATGGTGTCACCCGCACCCCCCTTGTGACGCCCCTGACCATCGGAAGATGAGGTTCCCCAGGGAAGATAGAGAGGATTGTGGTACAGATAGTCTGTAAGGGTCCCTGAGTAAATACAATGTATCAGTGTTTTGTTACATTGTATTTACTATTTCATTCACATGTAGCTCAAAGCTGTGACCTTTGACCCGAGTGTGACATCAGTTCCAAAGTCAACATTTTTTTAAAATACAATATAATCCTATTTAACCCCTTATTAACCCTTAGCTAACCCTACTCCGTACTAATTAACCCCTTCCTAGTTCAGAACACGTTGGGTTGTATCAGTCTCATGAAGCAACCTACAGAACTCCTGAGTAGGGGCATCTCCCGTCCGCGTCCCCCGCGTAGCTGACTGCAGCCGAGCAATGCTTCTGGCACCAGCCTATAGGTGCAGGAAGGATCGCTTCTCGGCCTTTTGGCTAAGATCAGGTGTAGTATCTGTTCTTATCACCGCTCGGAGGGGAACAGCAGGGACCGTCATGGGGTGGACGGTTGCTAAGTACTCTCTGGGGTCCCCCCACCGTATATCCCAATGGCTTGGAATGGTTCACGAAATTTACCTGATGGAGGACCTTACCAGTTCCCTCCGTAATACCCCCGACAAATTCAGGAAGACCTGGTTTTATTGGATTGAGTACATCCTCTCCCCGGAATATGAAGCCCTGCGTCAAAGCCCCGTACAGTGACTCACCAAGCTAGCACCCCGTTCTGGAAGCCCGACCGAACCCCTCCCCCTCTCTCACATTCCCACTAACCTCATCCCCTACCACATCCCTTTCCAGCCTTTCCCCCCTTCCCCAACCCCTGGACTACCCCTTTTCAGTCAGCCACTACTATACTGAACCCCCACTGGTAAAAGGGATCCAGGCCCCCAGTCCGCAAACCCAGTCCTGATCCAGGCCCGAACTTGATACTGAGACCACCGTTGGAGGTCTCACATCCACACCCCTTCACTGCCAACTGGGTCTGGACCCTGACAATTGACCCACCCCTTCCATTTGTCATATGTTTTGGTTATATGGTTTAGTATGGTTATCTATCCTTGTCCGCAACTTAAGTCTGACATGTACTGCTGATACCATGTATGTTGTTCATATCTGGACCCATTTGTGGAACTGTATGTGTAAAAGGAAAACACAAAAATTCCTCTTTAAATAAAGAATTTATAAAAAAAAAAGTACTCTCTGGGGTGAAGGTGGGTGTTTTGAGGCGGCTCCTTTTTGAGGAGGGGGAGCTTCCTCGGACACTAATGCCTCCTGATGGGTACGGGTGCTGCACCTCTGGTCTGCCCGGAGTGTCCGAGGGCGGCAGGGGCCCGTGGTTCTGTGCTCCCTGGGGGTACCGCCAGGGACCCCACAAGTGATTCACTGACACAGGGTCACGGGCACTTTCCCGCTTTTTTCTGCACTACGCCTTGAGGACAGGCCTTTTGGCTAGACCCGGGGCAATATTTTTGCACTCCTGGCCCCTAAGGCCTGTCAGCGTGGTGCACAGGCACTTTATTACTTATGCGCCTTATGCACGCTTGGGCACGGTTTGACTTCGCAGAACGCGGAGGGTGCGGGTATCCTGATGTCGGGGAGGAGATTCTGTGGCCCTCACGTTGGTTCCCCTGTCTCCTCGCACTCGGGGGGTCTCTCTTCGGGAGAGCCCCCACCTAGTACTCGGTGGACCTGTTTCGGCAGGTCCTAGAGGATTGGGGTCCGCCGGCCTTCGGGTAGCTGGACCTAAGTCGTTCTTGCCCCTGTCAGGAGCCTTGCGCCCTGGGGGGTCAGGAAATATGTTAAGGAAGGATGGATAGAGAGACGGTAGAAGTAAAACATTTCCTTACCTGAGCTGTGGTTTCCCTGTCCGTCACTCCGGTCAGTATCGGGGCTCCTTGAGACCTGGGAGCCTGCTGACCTTTGGCCCCTGCCCCCGGTGAAAGCAGTAAGGGTGGTATGGCCGGGGCGGCTCGGGGGAGCCCGGAGTCCAGGGAGTGCCCGGCCCCTGCTCGCTGCTGGGCCCCCACGTCTAGGTGGTAGAAGTCCACGCAGGTCCATCGTCCTTTCTGGTACCTCCGACCTCCACCGAGAGGGTCCTGGTCCAGACGTACTAGGCGGAGGCGGGAGGCGGGGGGGGAGGGGGGGCCAGTTCTGTCAGGAGCCTTGCGCCCTGGGGGGTCAGGAAATATGTTAAGGAAGGATGGATAGAGAGACGGTAGAAGTAAAACATTTCCTTACCTGAGCTGTGGTTTCCCTGTCCGTCACTCCGGTCAGTATCGGGGCTCCTTGAGACCTGGGAGCCTGCTGACCTTTGGCCCCTGCCCCCGGTGAAAGCAGTAAGGGTGGTATGGCCGGGGCGGCTCGGGGGAGCCCGGAGTCCAGGGAGTGCCCGGCCCCTGCTCGCTGCTGGGCCCCCACGTCTAGGTGGTAGAAGTCCACGCAGGTCCATCGTCCTTTCTGGTACCTCCGACCTCCACCGAGAGGGTCCTGGTCCAGACGTACTAGGCGGAAGCGGGAGGCGGGGGGTGAGCGGGGGCCATTAGGGGGTGTCGGGGATGAAGAGGGTTCCGAGTGGTTCGGGGAGACGGGCGACAGTGGCGAGGACGGCAGGTAGTCACTGGTGACGCTGGTAATCTGAAAGCCGCTCCGTTTCTTCCCGAGGCTCATGGTAGATTGTACCTGAGGGGGAGAGAGGATCAGCCATTCATTCTCAGCTGTAAGGTACACGTCCCAGAGGTGTCATGGAATGCGTTGGGGTTATACGGGTCGGTGTACTGTAGAATCTTAGGTTGGCCCATGCAGTACAGTGTATTGGTGTACTGAGTGTAGGGTAGTATATTGGTAGTATACCAGTACAGTGTAGTGTCAGGACAATGATCATCTTAGGTGTTATGTACTATACTGGGGAGGTTGGGGGAGGTGTAGTGTAGTATAGTCAGGTACTCATTTTAGTGTACTGTATTAGAGTAGCTGGTACAGGAGTGTTGTTGTATATTGGAGTAGTCGGTGTAGTTGTAGAGTGGTATATTGGAATAGTTGGCAGTCAGTATAGGTGTAGGGTGGTATATGGGGCAGTCAGTGTAGGTGTAGGGTGGTATATGGGGCAGTCAGTGTAGGTGTGTACGTGGTATATGGGATAGTCAGTGTAGGTGTACGGTGGTATATGGGGCAGTCAGTGTAGGTGTAGGGTGGTATATGGGGCAGTCAGTGTAGGTGTGTAGGGTGGTATATGTGGTAGTCAGTGTAGGTGTAGGGTGGTATATGGGGCAGTCAGTATAGGTGTAGGGTGATATATGGGATAGTCAGTGTAGGTGTGTACGGTGGTATATGGGGCAGTCAGTGTAGGTGTAGGGTGGTATATGGGGCAGTCAGTGTAGGGTGGTATATGGGGCAGTCAGTGTAGGGTGGTATATGGGGCAGTCAGTGTAGGTGTAGGGTGGTATATGGGGCAGTCAGTGTAGGTGTAGGGTGGTATATGTGGTAGTCAGTGTAGGTGTAGGGTGGTATATGGGGCAGTCAGTGTAGGTGTAGGGTGGTATATGGGGCAGTCAGTGTAGGTGTAGGGTGGTATATGGGGCAGTCAGTGTAGGTGTAGGGTGGTATATGGGGCAGTCAGTGTAGGTGTAGGGTGGTATATGGGGCAGTCAGTGTAGGTGTAGGGTGGTATATGGGGCAGTCAGTGTAGGTGTAGGGTGGTATATGGGGCAGTCAGTGTAGGTGTAGGGTGGTATATGGGGCAGTCAGTGTAGGTGTAGGGTGGTATATGGGGCAGTCAGTGTAGGTGTAGGGTGGTATATGGGGCAGTCAGTGTAGGTGTAGGGTGGTATATGGGGCAGTCAGTGTAGGTGTAGGGTGGTATATGGGGCAGTCAGTGTAGGTGTAGGGTGGTATATGGGGCAGTCAGTGTAGGTGTAGGGTGGTATATGGGGCAGTCAGTGTAGGTGTAGGGTGGTATATGGGGCAGTCAGTGTAGGTGTAGGGTGGTATATGGGGCAGTCAGTGTAGGTGTAGGGTGGTATATGGGGCAGTCAGTGTAGGTGTAGGGTGGTATATGGGGCAGTCAGTGTAGGTGTAGGGTGGTATATGGGGCAGTCAGTGTAGGTGTAGGGTGGTATATGGGGCAGTCAGTGTAGGTGTAGGGTGGTATATGGGGCAGTCAGTGTAGGTGTAGGGTGGTATATGGGGCAGTCAGTGTAGGTGTAGGGTGGTATATGGGGCAGTCAGTGTAGGTGTAGGGTGGTATATGGGGCAGTCAGTGTAGGTGTAGGGTGGTATATGGGGCAGTCAGTGTAGGTGTAGGGTGGTATATGGGGCAGTCAGTGTAGGCGCGGTGTGATATATGGGGCACTCAATGTAGGTGTGTAGGGTGGTATATGGGGTAGTCAGTGTAGGGTGGTATATGGGGTAGTCAGTGTAGGTGTAGGGTGGTATATGGGGTAGTCAGTGTATGAGTAGGGTGGTATATGGGGCAGCCAGTGTAGGGTGGTATATGGGTCAGGCAGTGTAGGTGTGTAGGGTGATATATGGGGTAGTCAGTGTAGGTGTGTAGGGTGGTATATGGGGCAGTCAGTGTAGGTGTGTACGTGGTATATGGGGCAGTCAGTGTAGGGTGGTATATGGGGTAGTCAGTATAGGTGTAGGGTGGTATATGGGGCAGTCAGTGTAGGTGTAGGGTGGTATATGGGGCAGTCAGTATAGGTGTAGGGTGGTATATGGGGCAGTCAGTATAGGTGTAGGGTGGTATATGGGGTAGTCAGTATAGGGGGTATATCGGCACATTAGGGTGCAGCGGAGTACACAGGGGTAGTCGGTTGGGGGTGTACGGTACCCCCAGCCTATGGCGTGTTGTGTGGTCAGCGTTGTGTACTCTTCTAGTCTCATACAAGCATACCACACTCCCTCCACGTCTCTCCTGCCCCTGCGGGGGTAGTTTTATTGCTGTGCAGGTAACAGAGTGTACATAGCAGCCTCCATACGTGTCATTCCCCAGCGTGTTGTATTTGTCCTCATGTAGCAGCGAGCGCACACATGTCATCTGGCAGCTGAAATGTTATATCACCCGTCTCCTGACATTGCCTGCAGCACAGTCCTGCCTCCATATATAGCCTGTGCCACAGAGCTGACACTTCACACGTCATCGTCTCTCACACCCCTACAATGCACAGCTCAGGCAGAGGACTTACCTGCGGAGGATCCGGGGGGGCAATGAAGTGTTGCGGGGGGGCAATTCTCTTCCAGCCTCTCCCTCCTGCACAACTTTCACACTTCCCCCAGCGCTGTGTCCCGGCTAATTCCTTCTCTCCCCGCTCGGCAAACTTCGGTTCCCTGCCCGGTGACACTTTGTTTCTGCTGCTGCACCCTTCATCTTCTCCTGGCACAACGCCGCCGCTGTCCTGCGCTCAGCCTGTTGACATCTCGGCCGTCAGGAAGTCCTGCCTTTGCCTGTCTGTCTGTCCCCCAAACGCTTCCTTCTCTCTCTCTCTCTCCTCTCTCTCCTCCCATTTCTTCCTTCTATCTCACCCCTCCTTTCTGGGTGTCACATTCTTCTCACCCTCCTTCCCCTTTCTGGCTCATCTGACAACTCTGTCCCCTTCTGCCAGCTGCACTCACACTCTTCCCCTCTACTCCTTCGTTCCTTCCTTCCTTCTCCTTTTTCAGCTTCCTTCTTTTCTACATTTATGTAACTTTTATTGGTGAGATCACATGACCCGATACATTGTGTCTCCTTCTCCCTCTCTCCTCCTTCACTCTTCCCTCTCTCTCCTGTTTTATTTCTGTCTCTCTCCATTTTTCTTACACTCTTCTTACTCCCTCAACCATCTCTTTCTCCTCTCCTTTCTTTCTTCTCTCCTTTATTTCGTTCTTTTTTTCTTTCTCCTTCTCTTTCATCTTTTTCTCTCTCTTTCTCTCTCTCTCTAATTCACATTAGCTTCATTGCTTTATTATCAGTACAAAATACATTGCCAAAGCAATTGAGGAGTTATTTATTTATTATTAT
>NW_017308910.1:37914-38827 GCF_000935625.1 Nanorana parkeri | reverse complement strand
CCTTCCCCACTCCTGCCTCTCTCTCTCCTTCCGCTCTCCCTCTCCTTCCCCACTCGTGCCTCCCTCTCTCTCCTTCCCCTCTCCTGCCTCTCTCTCTCCTTCCGCTCTCCCTCTCTCTCTCCTTCCCCCCTCCTGCCTCTCTCTCTCTCCTTCCCCCCTCCTGCCTCTCTCTCTCTCCTTCCCCCCTCCTGCCTCTCTCTCTCTCCTTCCCCCCTCCTGCCTCTCTCTCTCTCCTTCCCCCCTCCTGCCTCTCTCTCTCTCCTTCCCCCCTCCTGCCTCTCTCTCTCTCCTTCCCCCCTCCTGCCTCTCTCTCTCTCCTTCCCCCCTCCTGCCTCTCTCTCTCTCCTTCCCCCCTCCTGCCTCTCTCTCTCTCCTTCCCCCCTCCTGCCTCTCTCTCTCTCCTTCCCCCCTCCTGCCTCTCTCTCTCTCCTTCCCCCCTCCTGCCTCTCTCTCTCTCCGTCCCCACTCCTGCATCTCTCTTTTTCTCGTTCACGACTCCTGCCTCTCTCCTTCCCCACTCCTGCCTCTCTCTCTTTCTCCTTCCCCACTTCTGCTGCTCTCTCTCCTTCCCCCACTCTCTCTCTGTCCTTCTCCCTCCTTCCCTTCCTCACCTCTTCTCCCAACTCTCTCTCTCCTTTTACTCCTCTCCTCCCTCTCTTGCCTCCCCCTCTCTATCTTTCCCTTCCTTTTTCTCCCCTCTACTGTCTGCCCTTCCACCCTTCTCCACTCTCCCCCTCTCTCTCCTCTATGCAGTCTCATTCCCTTCTGTCTCTTCTCCTAAATGTCCCCCCCTCTGCACACAGACACACGCGCACACACACGCACACAGGCACACACACGCACACACACACACACACACAGGCACACACACACACACAGGCACACACACGCACACACACAGGCACACACACAC
>NW_017308910.1:32140-36757 GCF_000935625.1 Nanorana parkeri | reverse complement strand
CCACACACGCCCACACGCACACACGCACACAGGCACACACGCACACACGCACACAGGCACACACGCACACAGGCACACACGCACACACACACACAGGCACACACACACACACACGCTCCCTGTTCTCACTCTGTATATATTGGCACCTACACAGCCACATGACTGTCAGTGTGTTAACCCTTCACACCTCCGCCCTGCTCCGGGGATGTGACTTGCGGTTTTGCTTTTTCCTCACATGATTGCCCAGACCCGATGGCTTCCGTCCAGGACTGTCACCGGCGGGCGGAGGGAGAGTTGCCTGTATGTGGGGTCAGATCAGAGATTAGTGATACCTCCCTGTAGGTGTGAGAGCGATAAGCAGGCGGCACTCCCAGGTGTATTAGTGTTATCATTCGCTGACCCTTGCCCCCGGGTCCTGCGCTCCATACGTAGGTGTGACACGGTACCATCCTATATGTCATATAGAGCAGCAGTGACTGTCTTATCTTCCTGCAGCATGCATCAAACTGCGCCGACATTATCTATCAGGTCACATGTCCATTTTATATAACTTAGTCTTCCATAGAATGGAACATCACCATGATAATGACCTGTCTGTTTTCATTACATACCCTATTGTAGCTGCAGTGATGTCATCACTGAGTCTTTGTTCTTCTCTATGCAATGCAGGCAGATCATGGCTGGTGGGAGGGGCCGGCAGGGGGCTGTACGTAGCATTGTGAAAACATCACAGCACCCTGCCTCTGTACTTTTCTCAAGAGCCCTCAGCCCTGATGCAATTCGTGTGCCGACTCTTGGGAGGAGTTATGCAAATATACAAATACCTAGATGGGTGGGTGTCAATCTGGAGGAGTGGGCGTTCCTAGACAGGCTGTATTTGCATGCAGACCGCCCCTAGGTAGCGCCCACATTTGATGCTGACCCTCCAAATCACCCCTTTTCCCATGCGTCTCTATGGAGGTGTAGAGGATTAGGAATGTTCCATTAAAGACGCCTCTCCAATTACAGTCTTCTGGCTGCAGCCAGATTCATGTTTCATCGTGTCTGCGCGGGGTGGAGGTGACGGGAAAACAATCCTTCTCTCAGGAGAAGAGTGCCGGAGGACTGTGACTCATCATGTGCTGTATACAGGAGAAGAGTGCCGGAGGACTGTGTACACTCATGTGCTGTATACAGGAGAAGAGTGCCGGAGGACTGTGTACACTCATGTGCTGTATACAGGAGAAGAGTGCCGGAGGACTGTGTACACTCATGTGCTGTATACAGGAGAAGAGTGCCGGAGGACTGTGTACACTCATGTGCTGTATACAGGAGAAGAGTGCCGGAGGACTGTGTACACTCATGTGCTGTATACAGGAGAAGAGTGCCGGAGGACTGTGTACACTCATGTGCTGTATACAGGAGAAGAGTGCCGGAGGACTGTGTACACTCATGTGCTGTATACAGGAGAAGAGTGCCGGAGGACTGTGTACACTCATGTGCTGTATACAGGAGAAGAGTGCCGGAGGACTGTGTACACTCATGTGCTGTATACAGGAGAAGAGTGCCGGAGGACTGTGTACACTCATGTGCTGTATACAGGAGAAGAGTGCCGGAGGACTGTGTACACTCATGTGCTGTATACAGGAGAAGAGTGCCGGAGGACTGTGTACACTCATGTGCTGTATACAGGAGAAGAGTGCCGGAGGACTGTGTACACTCATGTGCTGTATACAGGAGAAGAGTGCCGGAGGACTGTGTACACTCATGTGCTGTATACAGGAGAAGAGTGCCGGAGGACTGTGTACACTCATGTGCTGTATACAGGAGAAGAGTGCCGGAGGACTGTGTACACTCATGTGCTGTATACAGGAGAAGAGTGCCGGAGGACTGTGTACACTCATGTGCTGTATACAGGAGAAGAGTGCCGGAGGACTGTGTACACTCATGTGCTGTATACAGGAGAAGAGTGCCGGAGGACTGTGTACACTCATGTGCTGTATACAGGAGAAGAGTGCCGGAGGACTGTGTACACTCATGTGCTGTATACAGGAGAAGAGTGCCGGAGGACTGTGTACACTCATGTGCTGTATACAGGAGAAGAGTGCCGGAGGACTGTGTACACTCATGTGCTGTATACAGGAGAAGAGTGCCGGAGGACTGTGTACACTCATGTGCTGTATACAGGAGAAGAGTGCCGGAGGACTGTGTACACTCATGTGCTGTATACAGGAGAAGAGTGCCGGAGGACTGTGTACACTCATGTGCTGTATACAGGAGAAGAGTGCCGGAGGACTGTGTACACTCATGTGCTGTATACAGGAGAAGAGTGCCGGAGGACTGTGTACCATCATGGGCTGTATACAGGAGAGGAGAGCCGGAGGACTGTGACTCATCATGTGCTGTATACAGGAGAGAAGTGCCGGAGGACTGTGTACACTCATGTGCTGTATACAGGAGAGGAGTGCCGGGGGACTGTGCACCATCATGTGCTGTATACAGGAGAGGAGTGCCGGAGGACTGTGACTCATCATGTGCTGTATACAGGAGAGGAGTGCCGGAGGACTGTGTACCATCATGTGCTGTATACAGGAGAGGAGTGCCGGAGGACTGTGTACCATCATGTGCTGTATACAGGAGAGGAGTGCCGGAGGACTGTGAACCATCATGTGCTGTATACAGGAGAGGAGTGCCGGAGGACTGTGACTCATCATGTGCTGTATACAGGAGAGGAGTGCCGGAGGACTGTGTACCATCATGTGCTGTATACAGGAGAGGAGTGCCGGAGGACTGTGTACCATCATGTGCTGTATACAGGAGAGGAGTGCCGGAGGACTGTGACTCATCATGTGCTGTATACAGGAGAGGAGTGCCGGAGGACTGTGTACCATCATGTGCTGTATACAGGAGAGGAGTGCCGGAGGACTGTGAATCATCATGTGCTGTATACAGGAGAGGAGTGCCGGAGGACTGTGTACCATCATGTGCTGTATACAGGAGAGGAGTGCCGGAGGACTGTGTACCATCATGTGCTGTATACAGGAGAGGAGTGCCGGAGGACTGTGTACCATCATGTGCTGTATACAGGAGAGGAGTGCCGGAGGACTGTGTACCATCATGTGCTGTATACAGGAGAGGAGTGCCGGAGGACTGTGTACCATCATGTGCTGTATACAGGACAGGAGTGCCGGAGGACTGTGTACCATCATGTGCTGTATACGGGAGAGGAGTGCCGGAGGACTGTGTACCATCATGTGCTGTATACAGGAGAGGAGTGCCGGAGGACTGTGTACCATCATGTGCTGTATACAGGAGAGGAGAGCCGGAGGACATGTAGCTGAACCCGGCAGCTTATTTGGTGTTTCCATTGGTCGGTGGGGATGAGCTCAGGTTTGGACCTGAGCTTCCATTTAATCATCTGCAGCCGGGGATCTCTTGCTTGCAGCTACACGTCTGCGGTGATGTCATCGACCTATGGCCACGGATATAGCCGACCAATGAGGTTGGCCTAATATGCCCATGTAAGGTCAATGATGTCAGCAAAACCAATCCCGCCCCTTTCAGGTGATTGGGAAGGAGGCCCCGTGTAGCTTCCAGGTTCAGAACAAACCTGAGCTGACCCCTCTTGGTTGGCACTTCTAATGGGACCATCGGAGGAGTGGAGACAAGCCGGCACTATGGCTTTGGATTGGAGCTGCAGCTGTAGTGGCTATTGGTCCTGGTGGTGGTGGTCCTGGTGGTGGTGGTCCTGGTGGTGGTGGTCCTGGGTTATTTGGGTCCCTAATGGGCAGCGTTGGTACTATACAACAGCAAGAAGACCTGAACACCTCGGGTCCTTCTCCCCCTGCAGCAGCAAGACTAAAGAAAAAGATGGAGGTCAGAGAGAAGACTGAAGAGGAGGATGGAGGTCAGATAGAAGACTGAAGGGGAGGATGGAGGTCAGATAGAAGACTGAAGGGGAAGATGGAGGTCAGATAGGAGACTGGAGGGGAGGGCGGAGGTCAGATAGGAGACTGGAGGGGAGGACGGAGGTCAGATAGGAGACTGGAGGGGAGGACGGAGGTCAGATAGAAGACTGAAGGGAGGACGGAGGTCAGATAGAAGACTGAAGGGGAGGACGGAGGTCAGATAGAAGACTGAAGGGGAGGACGGAGGTCAGATAGAAGACTGAAGGGAAGGACGGAGTTCAGATAGAAGACTGGAGGGGAGGACGAAGGTCATATAGAAGACTGAAGGGGAGGACGGAGGTCAGATAGAAGACTGGAGGGGAGGATGGAGGTCAGATAGAAGACTGGAGGGGAGGACGAAGGTCAGATAGAAGACTGGAGGGGAGGCCGGAGGTCAGATAGAAGACTGAAGGGGAGGACGGAGGTCAGATATAAGACTGAAGGGGAGGACGGAGGTCAGATAGAAGACTGAAGGGAAGGACGAAGGTCATATAGAAGACTGAAGGGGAGGACGGAGGTCAGATAGAAGACTGGAGGGGAGGATGGAGGTCAGATAGAAGACTGGAGGGGAGGACGAAGGTCATATAGAAGACTGAAGGGAAGGACGGGGGTCAGCAGATAGAAGACTGGAGGGGAGGCCGGAGGTCAGATAGAAGACTGGAGGGGAGGCCGGGGGGCGGATAGAAGACTG
>NW_017308910.1:31269-32072 GCF_000935625.1 Nanorana parkeri | reverse complement strand
CGGAGGTCAGATAGAAGACTGGAGGGGAGGCCGGAGGTCAGATAGAAGACTGGAGGGGAGGCCGGAGGTCAGATAGAAGACTGGAGGGGAGGACGGAGGTCAGATAGAAGTCTGGAGGGGAGGACGAAGGTCATATAGAAGACTGAAGGGGAGGACGGAGGTCAGATAGAAGACTGAAGGGGAGTATGGAGGTCAGATAGAAGACTAGAGGGGAGGAAGGAGGTCAGATAGAAGACTGAAGGGGAGGACGGAGGTCAGATAGAAGACTGAAGGGGAGGATGGAGGTCAGATAGAAGACTGGAGGGGAGGACGGAAGTCAGATAGAAGACTGGAGGGGAGGACGGAGGTCAGATAGAAGACTGGAGGGGAGGACGGAGGTCAGATAGAAGACTGATAGAAGGCCGGAGGTCAGATAGAAGGCTGATAGAAGGCTATCTGGGAGACATTGAGAACAATTGTTGCAGATTTTGTTGCGTTTCTAAATCTTTTTATTACCATTTTTATATAAAATTCTGAGCCGCGCTCACATCTTTGTTACCGCAGACCAGAGGGGACCAGAGAAACGGCCGGCTAATGTGCAGCAAACATGAGAGATCTGGGCCAATCTAGTCTGCCCGGATACACGGAACATCCTACATGTGGGATCGGTTCTATTCATCTTTCCAACAAGACACATTGTAGCAAAACGTTCCTGACAATACTGCTGTATGACCACCAGGGGGCAGACTGACCCCACCATAGACAGTACATGGGGATTGTCCATGGCTCAGTGTTTTCTGTACAGCACTGCGGTATATGTCAGA
>NW_017308910.1:23776-25213 GCF_000935625.1 Nanorana parkeri | reverse complement strand
ATCACTGATCCCTCGTACCTAGATTCATCACCGATCCCTCGCACCTAGATTTATCACCGATCCCTCGTACCTAGATTCATCACCGATCGCTCGTACCTAGATTCATCACCGATCCCCCGTACCTAGATTCATCAACGATCCCTCGTACCTAGATTCATCACCGATCGCTCGTACCAAGATTTATCACCGATCGCTCGTACCTAGATTCATCACCAAACGCTCGTGCCTAGATTCATCACCGATCGCTCGTACCTAGATTCATCACCTATCCCTCGTACCTAGATTCATCACCGATCGCTCATACCTAGATTAATCACCCATCCCTCGTACCTAGATTCATCACCGATCGCTCGTACCTAGATTCATCACCGATCGCTCGTACCTAGATTCATCACCGATCGCTCGCACCTAGATTCATCACCGATCGCTCGCACCTAGATTAATCACCGATCGCTCGTACCTAGATTCATCACCGATTCCTCGTACCAAGATTCATCACCGAGCGCTCGCACCTAGATTAATCACCGATCGCTCGTACCTAGATTCATCACCGATCGCTCGCACCTAGATTAATCACCGATCGCTCGTACCTAGATTCATCACCGATTCCTCGTACCAAGATTCATCACCGATCGCTCGCACCTAGATTCATCACCGATCGCTCGTACCTAGATTCATCACCGATCGCTCATACCTAGATTCATCACCAATCGCTCGTACCTAGATTCATCACCGATCGCTCATACCTAGATTCATCACCGATCGCTCGTACCTAGATTCATCACCGATCCCTCCTACCTAGATTCATCACCGATCGCTCGTACCTAGATTCATCACCGATCCCTCGTACCTAGATTCATCACCGATCCCTCGTACCTAGATTCATCACCGATCCCTCGTACCTAGATTCATCACCATCCCTCGTACCTAGATTCATCACCGATCGCTCGTACCTAGATTCATCACCCATCGCTCGTACCTAGATTCATCACCGATCCCTCCTACCTAGATTCATCACCGATCGCTCGTACCTAGATTCATCACCGATCCCTCGTACCTAGATTCATCACCGATTCCTCGTACCTTGGTCAATCATTAGCAAAAAGAAATGTAATTTGCATGACCCATGACAGCCCCCCTCCCCCATGCTATGAGAAGCACACACGTTGACACACGCAGGTGCACAGACACCTTCCCGTCACACACACACACGCAGGGACACGGAGCCAACGCACGCCCAGCGAGACAAAACAACCTCCCTGGCACGCTCAGCCATTGAAGTAGCCGGAGACTCTTGCACACCCAATAGACTCTCTGACAACACACACACACGCAGAGCGAGATCAGACAGCCGCAGTGTGGTCTGTGCCTCCCCTCCTCCCCACACCCTCCCCGCACTCACTCACAGCTCCCCCTCCCATCCCTCATCACTGCTTC
>NW_017308910.1:23364-23678 GCF_000935625.1 Nanorana parkeri | reverse complement strand
TTGCGTCAATGGGTGAGCCCACTCTGCAGCCCGTCAATAACACACACGCATACCATAGCCGTGTACACATTTATCCATCTGTCTATAGGTAGAGATGCCGGTGCCAGGCCTGATGTACCCAACCTCACACTGCCATACGCAGATGTCACTGCGGGGGCCACGGGCGCCGTGTCACATCCACCTATTATTATCAATAATCATCATTATGATCATTGTGAGTGTACATGATGTATGGATGGAAGGATCACACATAGCGATCCATGACAGTCCCTATACAGCGGGGACCGGGGGGATGGCGGGGGGGGGGGTTTTTT
>NW_017308910.1:23022-23345 GCF_000935625.1 Nanorana parkeri | reverse complement strand
AACGTGTGTAACTGGGAGGGGCCTGCGCGCGCTGCCGCTGCGTATTATATGTGTGGTTATTATAATCATATATGATGGAGATCCAATGGTTACAATGTATAAAGATATCATCCACAGTGTGTATATTTGTATCATTAGTTGTCCCTGTGTGTGTGTGATACACGGTGACACTCTATCTGATGCAGAGACGAGGATTCGGTGTATACATTGTATACAGACACACGTTATATACAATGTTTCCCACAATGCACCTCTCTCTGCCCTCTCCTCCAGGATTGCCGGCATCATAGTGTTTCCCATTCAATGGCCGGTAGATCGTAGTT
>NW_017308910.1:2358-22348 GCF_000935625.1 Nanorana parkeri | reverse complement strand
CCCTGACTTCTCTGCCCTGACTTCTCTGCCCTGACTTCTCTGCCCTGACTTCGGTTTTCACATGTTGAGCGTTTTACAGCGCGTAGGAACGCGCTGTAAAACGCCCAGGTGTGAACCAGGCCTAATACTCCTCTTTATCTGCCCCACCCCTCCCTTACTGCCCTCTATTACTCCTCCTTATCTTCCTCACCCTTACCCCTACTGCCCCCTATTACACCTCTTTATCTGACCAACCTCTCTCCTGACTACTACCTATTACTGATCTTAAACTGTCCTGCCCTTTCCTCACTGTCCCCTACTACTCCTATTTATCCCTCCTGCCCTTCTGCTCGCTATCTACTATTACTCCTCTTTATCTACCCAACCTCTGTCCTTACTGCCCCTACTCCTTTTATCTGCTCCACTTCTTTCCTTTCTGTCTAAAAATACACCTCATTATCTTCTCCACCCCTCTCCTTAATGCCCCTTATAACTCCACTTTATCTGCCCCACCCCATCTCCTTACTGTCCCTTATTACTCTTCTGTAATGGCCCCACCCCTCTCCTTACTGCCCCCTATTACTGCTCTTTAACTGCTCCACCCCTCTCCTTAAGGGAGAACTATGAGGTGAGTGATTTCCCCTCATCCTCATAGTTCTAGCCGACCTGTGACAATGAAACTATCACACGTCGGCTCAGTAGATCGGGAAGTGAGAGAACATATACCGTCGCTCGCTCACTTCTCGATCATGTCCTTGCAGAGAGCCGTGATTGTCACTCACGGCTCCCGGCAGGGATTCCCCCCCCCCTCCCCGTTCCGATCCTCCAGCGCTGACAGGTGGAACGGACGGGGGAGGGGGCGGGTACAGCTGGCTCTGCCTCTAGATAGGCAGAGCCAGCTGTCAATCACGCAGCTGGGCGGATCTCGACAGTAATGTAGGAATCCGTCCCGGCTGCGGCGTCTCTGTATACCGCAAACTGTAGTTCGCGGTATACTGAGCTTAGGGTGAAGGGAGGACGCTAGTTTGTGTTCTCCCGTTACCCATAGGAGAACTATGGGGAAAAGCCCTGACCCCATAGTTCTCCTTTAATGCCCCCTATTACTGCTCTTTATCTGCCCCCCCTCTCCTTCCTGTTCCCAATTACTCTTCTTTATCTGCCATGCCCTTCTCTTTATTGCCACCTATTACTCTTCTTTATCTGCCCCACCACTCTCTTTTCTATCCCAATTGCTCCTCTTTATCTGCTCCACCCTTCTCCTTACGGTCTCCTATAACTCCTCTTTATCTGCCCCTCTCCTTAATGCCCCCATATTATTTCTCCTTATCTGCCCCACCCCTCTCCTTACTGTCCCTTATTACTCCTCTTTATTTGCCCCTCTCCTCTCCTAACTACCCATTACTCCTCCTTCTCTGCCCCACCCTTCTCCTTACTGCAGCATTAGCTTTCCTTTGTGTCCTCCGAATCTCCTGAACCTGGTGATATTTTTTCTCTCTCGATCTCCACCACATTTTGAAGTATTTACGTTGTGAAGTGTTAAGTTTTATGGATTCAGTGAAAGTTTTGGATGGCGGGGGGGGGAGAAGTGAGAGGATTCTGCTAGGGAGGTTGCACCCCGTGCTCGACCATTGTCAACTGGAACACAAAGTGATGGAACACAAAGTTTTTGTTGATTTCATTCTAATTTGATGTGTCGGATTTCCACGACCAATGTTATCATGTTTTCTTCCAGACGTCTTCCATCCTCCGCGTCTCAGAATCCCGCGTTGATGTGACCCAGAAGATATTACCATGGGGTGCCACGAAAAGGTGTCAATGTCTACAAACCAATAACGTTTCCTTCTTCCCATTACAATAGTTTCCGTTTGGTGTTCACCAGCTTTTCTTACGACTGTCAGCTACAGACCGAAATCCCGCGTGACCTGACATTATGGCAACAGATCTTCCTTCCGATTCGATACAGAACACAGGAGCTTTTGCCGCGGACAATGTCTATCTTGTTATCATCCACGTCCGAGACGTAATATCATTTTAGGAGAGAGCTGGTCTGATCCGTCATTCGGTTGACTTGTTGGAAGCCAACATTGGTTACCCTTCCTGGTTGACGACAACCATTGTGAAAATGCCTTCTCCTCTAAGAACCTGAAGGGACAATCTTCCAAGGACATTACGAAGTTCCCCTCACTATATTCTTCTTCAAAGATTACAAAAAGGGATTTCAAGGAACCATGGGCCTCAGATGACTATAACTTCACAATAGCAAACCTACATTGGCAGAAGGAAAAGAAATGGACCAATAAAAGCAACACTCGTACCCGTAGGTTCTAATGATTCCTCTGGATTGCTGTCTTATATAGAGAAGAGTTCTAGATTTCTGCACTAAAACCTCCATTCATGCAATAGACTCATGGACTGATCGGGTCCGTCCCTCTTGGAGGCCGGTTAGGGTCTAAGTGAATGGAACAGGATATGGTTTGTGACATCCTTGGCAAGCTGCTGAACACAGCTGGGGTGGTTGGTTGATTCTACGTTAGACCAATGCGGTATCAGGAGATATGGCTGTGGGATGAAGATGCCAGACTGAGACTCCAAAAGGTGGGTCAGGTGAAACGTTTATCTCTGATGGATGGATGGATAGCCATATACCAACCTACAGAACCAATGGGCGGGAACTATTGTGGATTTTAAAGAAGAATTGCAACCCCTAGAGCAGTGGTTCTCAACCTGTGTAACCTCAGGACCCACATTTGTCCTTGGTCATTAAGTCGCGACCCAAGTCGCACTGGAGTGGAATGTATGGCAGTGTGGGCTGTGATGGAGCTCCATCCATATGTGCATTGCTTGTACAGCTCCCATGCGCGCCTGTAGAGGTGCCGGGAGCCAGAATGTTTTGCCACTCCGGTCCAGGCACCTCGACAGGGCACGTGAGGGAGCAGTAACCAATACATGTATGGATGGAGCTCCCTCTCTGTCATACCCCCAGCCCACCCCACCTCATGTCGACACTCGGCACCGGGCAGCATATTTTGAATGGCTGCTCGGTGTCAGAAGGGACAGTGCTGTGCTATAGACATGTGCGATTCGTTTCGTTACGAATCGAAATTCCTACAAATTTTCCTGAAATTCGTAGATCCGGAAGCATAAGAAATCCGAATTGCAGTTTCCAAATTATATCCGAAATTCGAAATTCCGTTCACGAATTTCGGATCCGAATTTCTTTGAAACGGGAACTAATATTACCCCTGTAAATGAGGTTGAACAACATGACAAGATTTTTTTTTAAATACGAAATACGGATCCGCTGCCGCTGAGGGTTGCATTACAATACACAGGCAGGAAATAAGAAATTCCGTTGACGTATTTTCGTTCCGTTACGAACATTCGTTATATTGAAGTTAAAAAGCAAAGTTCCTTTGATATTGGAGTTGATGGTAGTTTTTTTTTTAAGTCCGAAATACGAAATTCGGATACGGAATCCGTTAACGGAATTCGTATTTCGGATACAAAAACAACGACCACATGGACTCCAATATTAACAAAGGTATTTTTGCTTTTTAACTTCATCATAACGAATGTTCGTAAAGTTACGAAAATGTGCCGAAACTACCGAAAATCCGTATTTCGTACGAATCCGAATTGAGTTTCGGACACGAATTACGAAATACGAAATAACGGATATTACGAAACGGAACGGAACTAATTTTTTGACGGCGCACAAGTCTACTGTGCTAGGGGGAGACTGAGGAGCCTCTCACCTAGAAAAGTGGAAGGCACGCGGCGACCCACCTAACACGGGGAACCCACTTTTGGGTCACGACCCACCAGTTGAGAACCAAGGCCCTAGAGCGAATTGATGGAGGGCACCCCTCCAAGGGGGCGGGTTCTTGATGCCCTGCGCTCCCAGTATATCCTGAGTCTTCTAGGTTAAAGAAGGTTGGGTGTCATGATACCTGGAAGACTGAGGACGTCTTGTGGAGAAAAAGAAGTACTGCAGGGGACAAGCTCTGGCTTGCAGGAGAGTATTGCGTTTTTTAAACACCGCCCAATAGACCTTTTTACAAGTACAAATTTAATAACATAGAATTGGAGAATGCTTGCATAGCAATCTATATATAACATTTGCCCATATGCACTGTATAGTAGCTGCCATGCATTGTGGTGGTCTGCAGTGTGTCTGACAAATAGGTGCACATCCATTGGCTGGTCCATTGAGGTACATCGGAAGGCTGTTTATGATAAATGGGCTGCCCTAAATCTGAACTACGGCCTTCCCCTTCAGTCTTGCACAGTTGTACCGGTTCCTCTCCTGGCCCGAAATTGCTTCCTCTGATGTCACTGCACACTGGGAGCTTCTCGCAATATGCATGAGAAGCTGCAGCAAGTCAGATAGAGCTCCGCCTCCTTTCCTGGCTGGAGGACGTCCAGCGTTATCTAGCTTTTTTACCTTCCCAGTTTGACTGGCCCCGCCCCTTTCATTCATTGGATTTCAGTTCCTTCAATCATGGAGGCTCAGAAATCACATGTGGACGTTAGCTATGGAGGTCTGCATGCAAATGCAGCCTGCCTAGAAACGTTGACACCCACCTATTGAGGCATTTTGATATTTGCATAACTCCTCCCAAGAGCCCGCCCACTGATTGCATTAGGGCTGAGGGCTCCTGAGAGGAGTACTGTGCAGTGGCGTCACAAGGGTTCGTTTTGCCACTCTGGTCCAGGCATCTCGAGGCATCTCGCTCACACTGAGAGACACCATCAGAGGGGTGACACCAAAATGACTGACAGTCATTTTGGTGTCACCCTCTCTGAAAAGTCAACCACAAGGTCATGGACGAAGACAGCTGCACGAGAGAGGAGGGGGACCCGGCGGCATACCTTATCCCAACGGATGAACGTCCCCTCCTCTCTCTGCCGGCGTCCATCACCAAGATGGCTACCAGCAGTTCAGAGTGTGTGACGTCATTACGTGCGGTTCGTGATGACGTGCCATTGGGTGACGCCCGGCAGGCCGCACCGGGGTGGGTAAAATATAAGCGGAGTACACATGAGCTGCAACCGCCAGGCGAGCTCAGAGAACCAGTTTTCACGCCGTACCATTTTGTTTGCCCCGCAGTCTCCATCATCTGAGGGGTCAAGAGGTCAGACTCCGGAAGATGACCCCCAGCTCCCCTGACACTGTGACACACCTCGGGATAGAAAAGGCAGGAGACATGAATCTGCTGTACAGGAAGAGTCGGGTGGAGTGGAGGCAGAAAGAAGAGGAGCCTAAGAAGAGGTAGGACAAGGCCAAAATCCAGCACGTTGTTGTTTATTTAATTCCATGGCGTGGTCAGTCCACGGATACAGTATAACTGTGAGAGCGAGGCGGGTCTGTCATCATTTGTTGCAGTCTGTGGATTCTGCTGTAAGTGGAGTGTGGATTCTTTGCAGTAAAAGTAGTAAGATTGGAGAATTTGCTGTGAGCATAGTCATTCTCGTACGATCGCGGGATTTCCCGCCATTCTCGTACGAGAATCGTGCAGTGTATGGGCACCTTAATAGACACGCACTTGGACAGTAGAACATTACAGGAGGACCTGGATAAAATAGGGGGAGGGGCAACTATATGGCAGATGAGGTTTAACGTGGATAAATGTAAAGTAATGCACTTTGGGGTTAAAGATAAAGAGGGCTATACATTAATGGGAGCTCCACTAGGGAAGTCAGAAATGGAAACAGATTTGGGGGTCATAGTAGACCACAGATTGAACAATAGCTTGCAATGCCAGGCCGCGGTAACCAAAGCGAGTAGAGTCCTGTCCTGTATTAAAAAAGGAAGGTACTCGAGAGACAAATCCATCATTTTACCACTTTATAGATCACTAGTGCGACCTCATCTGGAGTATGCGGTTCAGTTTTGGTCGCCAGTAGACATGTGCGATTCGCTCCGAAACGAAATTCGGACGAATATTCGGATGTATCCGAATTCCAAATTGCAGATATATAACAAATGCAGACAAATCCGAATCTCCATTTCCGAAATTCATTAGCGGTAGTTCGTTCGCACGTTCGGTTTCTTATTCGTTTCGTTCGCTCCATCGTTGCAGCAAAGTGACATCAGAGAAGGAGAAAAAAAAAATGTTCCCCCCTCAAATGTCACTTTGCTGCCACAAACGGACGAAACGAATAAGAAACGAAAACGAAACGAACGTGTGAACGAATTTCATCCGAATCCGAATTGACTTTAACACGCGAATCCCGAAACAACGAAATAACACAAAATCCGAATCAAAACTAAACTAAACAATTTTTTTGCCAGTGCACATGTGTAGTCACCAGTACATAGAAAGGACGTCCTGAAGATAGAAAGAGTCTAGAGGAGGGCAACCAAACTAATTAAGGGGATGGAGGACCAGAGCTATGAGACGAGGTTACTAAATTTAAACATGTTCCCGCTGGAGGTGCGGAGATTAAGGGGGGACATTATTTTCATGTACAAGATGTTCAATGGTGTTGGCAACATCAGCAACAAACTTTTTACGGTAAACTCCAAAACAAAGACTAGAGGCCACCACCTAAAATTGGTGGAGAAAAGATTTCAGCACAAGGGGCGAAGGGGCTTCTTCACAGTTCAGGCGGTTAGGGTCTGGGACTTGCTGCCACAGAAAGTGATTTCAGCTAAGAGTGTGGGATCTTTCAAAAAACACTTGGACGATTTCCTCAGAGACCGTAACATACAGGGGTACAATTTCTGTTTAAGGAGAGCTGTGGGGTTAAGTCTTTTCCCCATAGTTCTCCTTAGGGTAACAGGAGGACTGAACAAGAACACACACGGGGACTCATACACACGCATACACATCCAGAGTAACATGCATACACGCAATGGGTTGAACTTGATGGACTTATGTCTTTATTCAACCTCAAATACTATGTAACTGTATTACTTACTTGTCATGTCCGCTTAGATTCCCTTTACTGTAAAGAATCCATTTTGGTTCCACTTGCAGTAAAGAATTCACAATCAGGCTGCCCTGACAATCAAGGATCCACAGCCTGGCTATCCTTAAAAGCGTTTCTGGAAGGGAGTTCCGCTTCAAGTAGAATCCACACACTTTCTACTATTAATAGCTGACAGTCTGAGTACCCTTAGAGTATGGAATGCAGTTTGATTCCCCTTACAGTAAAGAATTCACCTCCTGCCTCCTCTTACAGTAAAGAATCCACAGCATGCTTACCATATTCCTACAGTGAAAGCCCCCCAGTCTGTCTGCATTTACAGTAAAGTATCAGGAAGCCAGTAAAATATCTGTCTGATAATCTGTTTTATATCTGGGCATCAGTCTGAAATATTTTAGTCTTGGTCCGGGATATGGCCTCGTTCCGTCGCCACTTTCGAATGGGCTTCATGACGATGCCAGCCTCTCAGGAGCGGGCCCCTCTCCCTTGTGCTAGTGCCATGGCCCCTCGATCCCTTTCCTGTCACTCGGTGGGCAGCGCACCAGAGGAGAGTGGAAATGAAGGGGGTCCATCTGGGAGGAGGGTCCCGGCTAAACCCAAGAGGAACCCCAGCACAAAACTCAGCTTTGGTGGAGATGGAAGGACAGCAGAGGAACGTAGGCTCAGAAAAGAAGGTAAGACCAGCCAAATACACAAAACCAAGAGTGCCTGCCGGTGTACCGTAGCTTAGTCTATGTAAAGACTTTCACAGCTCTTCCATGTATGTCCTAAAAACCACCTGACCAGGCTGTAGATGAGCCAAGCCATGTAGATCTATAAGGGTTCTAGTGCAAAGAGCTCATTGACCAGACAAGCAGCTTCTCCACTTCTGCCAGCCCAAATCTCTAAAGGGTTGTTGGGTGTACCTTCCATAATAACTGAGCAGCATAGGATCTCCTTTGAGTAGGGCCATTGCCCAAATTCAGAGTAGCTAGCTGAGGTGGTATGGGACCACCAAGGAGTTTGGTTCCTGAGGTGGTATGGGACCACCAAGGAGCTTGGCTCCTGAGGTGGTATGGGACCACCAAGAAGTTTGGCTCCTGAGGTGGTATGGGATCACTAAGAAGCTTCCTGATTATCTATTAAGTATGTCTAACTAGAAGGCCACAGGAATCCCAAAAACACTGCCAGGGTTATATCATCAAGTTGGCCAAGGAACACTTTGTGATTGTCTAGAAAGAGCTTGACTTGGGAAGGGAAGTCTAGGCTTAGGAGATAAATATTAAAAAAGCAAACTAAATTAAACTTAAAAAGTTGCCTTTCTTTTGTAGGGTCCCTAAAAAGTGCCTCTGACTCTCGCCGGTTGCCACCCCAGAAGCCACAGCGCAGCCCACACACTCATCTCTCCGCTTCATTTGATGAGGCCTATGCCAATCGTCCAGCCTCCTCATCTGCCATTCTCAATCCTAACACTCGCGCATCTTCACCTTCCCCTGACGAACCTGTTTATATTGAGATGGTCGGCAATGTCTCACGGAGACCTCCACCACCTCCCACCCCAGCTCCACCAGAAGAAGAGTCAGATGGGGAAGAAGAAGCTATATATGAGGAAATGAAATACCCAGTCCACGAAGAGAAACCATCCATCCCTCGTCACCCTCAGCGCCGCCGGCCACCGCCACCTAGAACTCCTGAGGTCGACATTCCTCCACCTTTTCCCAACCTCCTGCAGCACAGACCTCCTCTTCTGGGTGAACCGTCTGGAAAAGGCCAAAAAGTCACAAAGCCTTCACAGCCGGTGTCATCCAAGCTGCCAGTGCCCCACAAAGAGGTGCCTTCCATAGCTTCCTCATCTTCAGTTCACCTGCCGCCATCCGGTCGTGCCCGCAGCCACTCAACCCCGCTACCACCTCAAAACTCTGTCCAGCGCAGGCCAGACTCTGAAATCCCACGAGGGTCAGCTTGCTCACAGGAAAAAGGGGGATCCATGTTACCCATTCCTCATGGACATGCCCGGGACAAAGCCCTTTCCTACACCATGGTGTATTCTTCCGTCAAGGTGACCCATTCACTCTTACCAGCCTCACAGCTAGAGGAAAAGACTGAGAGGGAAATTTCAGTCTTGTCCGGACTCATCTGCCCAGCATCCCGTGCAGCAGCAGGGACGCCAATCCCTAGTCGGCCTCCGTCAGCACACCTCCATCAGGCACCAGGGGAGCAGGCTTCTCCTCCTGTCTGGACGTACCCTGCAAGCAAAAGACCACCAGCATATGAGAACAGCGTAAAGGGCTCAAGGACACCCATTGTTCAGGCCTCGGAACCTCGTGGAGGTGGAACAGGACAGATGGAAGACAACCGAGCTGGTTCAGTGTGGGAACTGCAAAGAAGGATGTCATGTGGGCGTAGAAGCCAACTTGGCGAACGTAAGTCAATACACCTAGTTTGAGTGGCATCTGTTTTCTTAATAGTCCCGTCCTCATTGCCAGGCTCGTGCCCAGCTTCATTTTCCAAGCCAGGGCCCAGCTTCTTTTATGCAGCCTGCCAATTAGCTAAAACCACAAGTTTATACAAATCGATAAATAAATATAAATGTCTATAAATGTTGGCAAGATATACATAGTTACATAGTATTTGAGGTTGAATATGGACACAGGTCCATCAAGTTCAACCTATTGTGTGTATGTTTGTGACCCTGCATGTGTATGTGTACGAGTCCCCGTGTGATCTTATTTTTTTAAGGGTACCTGTACCCCTGTATGTTCCGGTCTCTGAGGAAATTGTCCAAATGCTCTTTGAATGATTCAACACTCTCAGCTGATACCACTGCTTGCGGCAGCGAGTTCCAGACCCCAACCGCTCTGACTGAGAAGAAGCTCCTACGCCACTTGTGGTTAAATCTTTTCTCCACCAGTTTTAGGTGGTGGCCTCTAGTCTTTGTTATGGAGTTTACTGTAAAAGGTTTATTGCTGATGTTGCCATCACCATTGAACATCTTGTACATCCAAATCATGCCCCCCCTTAATCTCCTCACTTCCAGCGTGAACATATTTAAGTTTTGTAACCTCGTCTCATAGCTTTGGTCCACCAGACCCTTGATTAGTTTAGTTGCCCTTCTCTGGACTCTTTCCAGCTCCAGGACGTCCTTTCTGTGTATACAGTTGATGACCAAGCAGCAATGAGGTTAGGGAGGACTGGGAGGACTTAAATAGCCTGCTAGAGGTTAGGGGGGACATAAATAGCCTTCTTGGAACTGCAAGTGCAGAAGTACACATAGAAATCAGGTGTGCATGAACACATCACGTACATGAACCCCCGTGCCCCTATGCAGATGCACACGGCAATTCTGTCTGTATGTGGAGAACCGATGTGTGTCCAGTTGTCCGTGTCCTTGGGCAGATTGGGCTTTTCTTTTCTGTGATGATTGGGTGGCTGTGCACCTCTCTAGGCAGCTCTGCCATTCGAAGCTGTGGCCTGTGTTGTACAGGTGTAAATCCGGCCCTTCCTCTACTGGTACTGTGCAAATTAAGGGGCAAGTGTTTGGGATGCTTTTAGGTACCTCAACTGTGAAAGGAAATTAACAAAATATTCATCTGAAAGAGGAAAATGTGGGGTGACTACCAATATGCATGGGGTGACTACCAATATGCACAAGTGACATTAAAGGAGAACTATGACGGGAGTGATTTTCACTCGGCCTCATAATCTGAGCTGACAATGAAACTGTCACAGGTCGTCTCAATAGATCGGGAAGTGAGGGAACACATACCGGCGCTCGCTCACTTCTCGATCTATCCCTGCAGAGAGCCGTGACTGTCACTCACAGCTCCCTGCAGGGATCCCCCCCTCCCCTGTCCGATCCTCCAGCGCTGACTGGCGCAACGGACAGAGGAGGGGGCGGGTACAGCTGGCTCTGCCTCTAGATAGGCAGAGCCAGCTGTCACTCACGCAGCTGGGCGGATCCAGACAGAATTGTCGGGATCCGTTCCGGCTGCGGTGTCTCAGTATACCGGGAGCTGTAGCCGCAGTATACCGCGAGCCTAGTTTGTGTCCTCCCGTTGCCCTTAGGAGGACTATGGGGAAAAGCCCTAGCCCCATAGTTCACCTTTTAACATTGAGCAACACCATTTGGCATCCCTGGCAGTCATAAGGCATGAATGATCACAGTGAGGAAAGTTTGGGAAGTTCTGCCATCCAGTAACGTTGGAAAGAGTGACATGACTGTAAATAGAGGGTATTATGAGGACTATAGACTATAGACCAGTTACCGACAACATGAGATAAAATAAATACCCGTCTCACCACTTTGACCCACCACAATCTCCCGGACTTGGCCAACAAACCGATGTACAGTAGATGAAGGTTCTTTTCTTTCCTCCATTGAAAACTTGACCAGTACACCGAGATTTCCATCTGAAAACCTCTGCTTGGCGACTTGCTTTTACCGGGCATCGCATGACAACCTTAATAAGAGGCCAGTGTGGTTCTGTTGATGACATCTAAGACTTTTCCCTTCCAGCGATTACAGATGGATCTCGTGCCTGGAACGGGAATGTTGGGAGATCGGAGAAGAGGGCCCATACACCTGTGGTGTCTGGAATTCCTGTTCGGAGTCAGCAGAGCCTGGACAGTGCGATGGCCCGAGGGGTGGCCAGGACCGGGCTTCCAGTGCCGTGTCAGACCTTCCCAGCATGCCATCGGAGTGCAGGTATTCATGATCAAGTATATGGGGTAACTGGGATATAATGCTAAAGTGCCCAATTACAGCTCACAAAGCCAATATTAAACATACAGTAAATGTCTATGTTCCTGAAGTCATTTCGGAGGATTTCTATAGTCTTGGATACTGCCGTTAGAGTCCTTTCAGTTGCTTGGATACAAAGAACAGTCCTTTTTAGATGCTCTCGGCAGTTTTAGATGGAGAACCCAGCCCTCCAGAGGGTTTCAGTAGGCTTAGATGGACAAGACAGCCCTTTCAGAGTTTCTCGGTGTGCTTACATGGAGGGCGCAGTCCTTTCAGAGACATTCTGGAGGCTTAAAAGGAAAACACAGTTCCTTCAAGTGGTTCTCTGTAGGTTTACATGGAGAGCACAGTTCCTTCAAGGGTTCTCTGTAGGTTTACATGGAGAGCACAGTCCTTTCCAGGGGTTCTCTGTAGGTTTACATGGAGAGCACAGTCCTTCAAGGGGTTCTCTATAGGTTTACATGGAGAGCACAGTCCTTTCAAGGGGTTCTCTGTAGGTTTACATGGAAGGCACAGTTCCTTCAAGGGGTTCTCTGTAGGTTTACATGGAGAGCACAGTCCTTTCAAGGGGTTCTCTGTAGGTTTACATGGAGAGCACAGTTCCTTCAAGGGGTTCTCTGTAGGTTTACATGGAGAGCACAGTTCCTTCAAGGGTTCTCTGTAGGTTTACATGGAGAGCACAGTCCTTTCCAGGGGTTCTCTGTAGGTTTACATGGAGAGCACAGTCCTTCAAGGGGTTCTCTGTAGGTTTACATGGAGAGCATAGTCCTTTCAATGGGTTCTCTGTAGGTTTACATGGAGAGCACAGTCCTTTCCAGGGCTTTCTGTAGGCATAGATGATTATGGTCGTACGATTATGGTAAGGCGTGTGGAAGCCGTGCGACCTCTACTACTGTAAGGTCGCACGACTTTTAACTGACGAACGTGTTCGAAAACTCGCCGAGTATCGTACGATGTTCGGCGGGTGTGTAGCATGTTCGTACGATAAAAGCCGGATGGGCCGGTGTGCCCAAGCGCACACAGCCCGGTCGGCATTGCGGTCATAGGAAGCCCGCCACTCAGGGGGGGCGTGGCTTGTGATCATCGCAAGTACGATGATATTGTAATTGGGGAGTCATTGGGTAATAGTGATCACAATGTGATTACTTTTAATATTGAACACAGAAAAGGGAAGTGTACTGGAAGGACTAGAACCCTAAACTTCAGAAGGGCCAACTTTGAGAAGCTGCGCAACCTAGTGGGGGAAATAAAATGGGAAAACTTATTTCAAAACCTAAACACAGACCAGATGTGGGATTGTTTTAAAAACACAGTACATACTGCTACTTCAAAGTGTATACCTTTAGGGAGCAAAAATAAAAGATCAAAGACTAAACCAATATGGTTTAATAAAACTGTAAAACAACTGCCTGTCCAAGATGGGCAGATGGTACGTTTCTTTAATTACCTCACAACCGTCGCAAGACAAAAGTCTTGCGGTGGTTGTAAGGTGTGTGCCCAGCCTTAGATAGGCAGCACAGCCTTTCGAAAGGTCTCTGTAGGCTTAGATGGAGAGAACAGTGTTTTCAAAGGATCTCTTTAAGTTAGGATGGGGTGACAGTCCTTTCAGAGGGTCCCTATTGGCTTATATGGACCACACAGCCTTTCTAGAGGGCCTCTGTAGGCTTAGATGGAGTGAACAGTGTTTTCAGAGGATCTCTGTAGGCTTAGATGGGCATCACAGTCCTTTCAGAGGGTCCCTATTGGCTTCAATGGACCACACAGCCTTTTCAGAGGGTCTCTGTAGGCTTAGATGGAGAGACCAGTGTTTTTAGAAGTTCTCCGAAGGCTTAGATGGACAGCACTGTCCTTTCAGATAGTCTTTGTGGGCTTTGATGGAAAGAACAGTGTTTTCAGAGGATCTCTGTAGGCTTATATGGACCACACAGCCTTTCTGGAGGGTCTCTGCAGCCTTAGATGGAGGGAACAGTGTTTTCAGAGGTTCTCTGTAGGCTTAGATGGACAGCACTGCCCTTTCAGAAGGTCGCTGTAGGCTTAGATGGAGAGAACAATGTTTTTGGAGGCTCTCTGTGGGCTTGGATGGGCAGCGCAGGCCTTTCCGAGGGTCTCTGTAGGCTTAAATGGAGAGAACAGTGTTTTCAGAGGATCTCTGTGGACTTAGATGGGCAGCGCAGGCCTTTCAGAGGGTCTCTGTAGGCTAAGGGCAGCACAGGCCTTTCCGAGGGTCTCTGTAGACTTGGAGGAACAACACAGTCCTTTTAGATCTTTAACCGTAAATGGAGAACACACCCTACAAGGGGGCTTTCTAGGTTTAGAAGTAGAGCGAAGTCCTTTTTGTGTGTAGACGTAAGACGCGTCTTCCAAGTAGTAATCTCCAGCTTGACATACAAAGTCCAGTTGTCCATCTGGTTGTATATGGCTTAGGATATTCTAGCTAGTCCCTAATAGGAGGCCTGGTCCATTCAGCCTCGTGCTCTTGGATAAAAAGGACAAGAGCCCTTCTCAGGAGTCCTAAATATAAAAACTCTCAGTTCTCTCGAGTGGCTGTTCATAGTCTTGAATTAGAAGTGAGGATCTTGCGGTTCCCCTGGAATGAAGCGCAGGGTCCATTGGCCAAGCCCGCTCGCTATTCTTGTCCGAAAAGCATAAAATAACAGTTAAAAAAAATGACATAATTTCGTTATTTTTAGTCAATGACATCATGTGTGAACAAAGCCTTCCCATTGTCCCGGCTGGTGCACAATCTTTCGGGGGGGGTGGGGTGGGGGGGGAACAAACCGCATTGAAATGGCAAACTCCTCCCATGTGACATGAAATATCTTTCCAGCATTTCTCCCATCGGCCTTCTCTCCTACGCTGGACTCTGCTGCCCCCTTGTGGTTACGCTTCATAACGCTTCACCAATGACACTCACTCTTCTCCCCGATTTGTCCCCGCAGATTTCGGAGGTGGCTATCGCCTCGGCAGATCCGCCTCCACGTCCGGAGTGCGTCAGACCTCCGTTCAGAGGCAGAATCAGGTATTCCATGTAAACGTGCGTCGCTTCTGCCGCCATGCTCCCTGCAGACTATCTCTAAACCTCCGCAGGTCATCACGCTTCAGCGTCACGCTGTGCCAGATCACCGCTGCTTCTTCCATTGCACGCGACATGTTCGCCGCTCCGCAGTGCGTCGCTCCATTTCATAGTACAGATTCATTGCACCGCCTGCAGAGCATTGCAGCTGCTGTGTCATAGTTTTGGATCATTGCCAGCTTTGCTTCACTTGCATGCGGATCATTGCTCTGCTTCATTTTACAGATCGCTGCACCTCTCTGCAGAACATCGCTCCGCTTATTGACGCTTCAGAAAACAGACTATTGCGTCTTTGTGCAGAGCATTCCTCTGCTCCTAGATCCAGACCATTTCACCTGTCTGCAGGGCATTGCTCCATTTCATAGTACAGATCATCGCACCGCCTGCAGAGCATCGCTCCGCTTATTGACGCTTCAGAAAACAGACTATTGCGTCTTTGTGCAGAGCATTCCTCTGCTCCTAGATCCAGACCATTTCACCTGTCTGCAGAGCATTGCTCCATTTCATAGTACAGATTCATCGCACCGCCTGCAGAGCATTGCTGCTGTGTCATAGTTTGGATCATTGCCAGCTTTGCTTCACTTGCATGCAGATCATTGCTCTGATTAATTTTACAGATCGCTGCACATCTCTGCAGAGCATCGCTCAACTTATTGACACTTCAGAAAACAGACTATTGCAGCCTGTGTGCAGAGCATTCCTCTGCTCCCAGATGCAGACCATTTCACCTGTCTGCATGGCATTGCTTCACTTCATTGTACAGAGCAGCGCTCCCTTCTGCAGAGCACTGGTCTGCATTGTACTGCAGATCATTTCTCCTGTCTGCAGAGTATTGCTTCGCTCGCTTTTGAAGACCATTGCAGTTGTCTGCAGAGCATTGTTTCACTTCATTATACCTCTATGAAAAGCAGAGCTTTACTCCATGTATGCACATCATTGCCTGCTTGTTATCACAGAGCATTGCGTCCTCTGCAGAGCATCGCTTCATGTTTGTGCCTTTCCATCCATCTGTAGCCTCTCATGCAGAGCATCTCATCACTCCGCAGACCATTTTGCCTCATTCAGTTCACTGAGACATCAATATGTTTTTTTTGCATGGGCATAACTGCAGAGCATTGCTGCATCCGATTGTCCTTTCAGCTGAAGAGCATCGCACCCGTACAGAGCATTCTCCCTCCCCTCCCCCCTTCTGCTTTTAAGCATCACTGCTATGTCTGCCTCCTCCCTGCAGAACATTACATCCCTCTGCAGAGCATTGCTGCATTTCTTACATGCAGATCATCACCCCTGTGCAGAGCATCACTCTTGCGCTGAAGGAGGGATCTCTCAGTGGGCGGGGAGAAAATTCAGAGGTGGGAAGAACAAGGACTGGCCAATCAGCGTATTATGACTCTGTTAACCTCTGCAGTCCCGGGCGGGGTTCCGCCACTTTACCTACCACCTGCCTGTCCACACAGTTCTCACCAGGCCGTCCACATGACCCTCTGCTGCAGAGCATCGCACATTAGTAAATCCTTTCTAAATCCATTTAAAGCTCAACTCCATACGACCAACGACACACACTGCCAATGGACTTGTATCTTCTGTCCATCCAGTCCTGAGATTTACACAAATCGGTCATGCAGCAGCTCAGTAACACGTACAGGTCCTGTCCCTCCCCCAGCATGTGACTGGACAGTGAAAGGAGAAGCGGCAGACTGATGAGCTCATCTCTCAGTCACGCTTCTGTCTACCGTCCTATCAGCAGCTTCTTTCTTGTTCACAATTGAGCAGGGCATCACAAATGGCTGGCTCCCTATGTGGCATGCCTCTCCCAGTTCACCGATCTGCCCCCCTAACTGTGCCTACCTGGCCAGTTCACCGATCTGCCCCTAACTGTGCCTACCTGGCCAGTTCACCGATCTGCCCCCCTAACTGTGCCTACCTGGCCAGTTCACCGATCGCCCCCCTAACTGTGCCTACCTGGCCAGTTCACCGATCGGAAGGGAAGACACTTCTAGAAGGTTGCTCCAGGTATTTATTCTCCCCCCTCAGCTCTCATGTCTGGAACAAGACCCTCAGGAATATTCATTGTTACTTCTCACACTAACTACCGGAGACAACTTAAAGGAGAACTATGAGGGGAGGGGCTTCTCACTCACCTCATAGTTCTAGCCTAGGCCGAACGGATGGACCCTCACTCTGTCTCTTTCCTCCTTCTCCCAGGCCGTCCTGTCCCCCACCCCCGCCGCGGCCCCCGGGAGCCGGGAGCGTGACGGGAAGCTCCAAGAGGTCATCGAGAGGAAAAGGTTCCTGTGCCACGAGATCAAGTCTCGCCAGCCGCGGGCCGAGCGCGGCCTCTGCAAGCAGGAGAGCCTGCCCATCCTGCCGAGCTGGCGTCGGGGGTCGGAGGGCCGCAAAGGCGGGACCCCACCTTGCCATCGGCAACAGGCTGTGCTGTGGGACACTGCCATCTGACTGCGGCCACCCCGTGGCCCTCTCTCTTCACCCGTGGGGGGCGCTGGTCCGACACCCTGTGGCGAAGGGAGGGGGGGCAGAAGGAGAACACGGCGCAACGGGAGTGACGGTCTACATACGATTAAAGGGAGGAGAGAGACAACGCGCTCTGCCAGGTGCCGAGGCGGCACGCGGGGCAGATAGAACGTCCAAAAACGAGAGCGGAAATTCACGCCGGGTAATGAAAAATGTCTTCTGCAAGACGGGACGATGGGAGCGGTGCACGGAGGGATTAGGCTCCTCGAGGCGGGGGGAGGCTCCAGTCCCAAACCAGGTCCTCCAAAGTCATGCGGAAATCCAAGCCAAGAGGCTCCTCCCACAGATACGCCACACACCGCTCTAGAGTCGCTTCGGACAGGAAAGAGACCCTGCAAATCCGGTCAAGGGCTAAACCAGCAGGGGGCGCTCTACCCCAGTCCAGTGCCCTAGTCACCCCTCCCTCCATAGCTAACGTGGGTAGTGCGGTCTTTCCGTCCAAAGAGAACATCACAATCGCTGCTCTGAGCAATCACAATCTATTACCCTCTTTAAAGTTCAAAGGTCAACAAATACCCGCCCCCCCAGACATATATAAATCTATATGTACGTGTGTGTGCGTGTGTGTGCGTGTGTAGGCCACGGGGTCCGTTTATAAGAATTAGCATTTCATTTTGTTCAACCTCGGCCTTGTTTGGCCCCTGTCTGGCCATTAAGCCCCACCCACCGACCCCTTGCCAAAATGAAAGCGCCCTTGCCGACCACAGAGGCACCTTGTTGGGCGGGGCTGGTGGGTGAGGTTTAGATCCGGGGGGCGGGGCTCGACCCCCAAAGTCAGGAACGTCAAGTCCTTAGTAACAAAGTAACTCCAGGATCAAAGCACGGGATCTAACGGCACCTGATTGGATGGGAGGTAGGTGGGACGTAGCTCCGGGGGGGGGCGCATGACCCCAAAGTCAGAAAAGTCAAGTCCTTGCTTTGATCCTGGATTTATTTTGTTACCAAAGGCTCTAATGGCGCCTGATTGGACGGGAAGGTAGTTGGGACATAGCTCCGGGGGCGGGGCTTCACCTGAAAGTCAGGAACGTCAAATCCTTAGTAACAAAGTAAGACCATGATCAAAGCACGGGCTCTAATGGAACCTGGTAGGTGGGACATAGCTCCAGGGGCGGGGTCCAACTACCCCAAAGTAAAAAAAGTCAAGTCCTCAGTGATAAAGGGGAAACTGGGGTCACATACAGGCTCTCCTCCTGGTGGGGGGGCACCCTGTGATGGGTGCCCCTAGGTAGGATTTTCAACAGATGACAGGTTCACTTTAAAGAAGTCCTACTGGGCATTACCATAGGCATGAAATTCCTAACTGCTGTAACACAAAGATCCCGATCCAGTCCCACCCTATGGGACCCTTTCCCCCCGTCCTCTACGATGCCCCCCCCCACACACACACCCCATCACCTCATGCTGGGGTGTCCCCAGTCCCCCCCTATGGGACCCTTTCCCCCCGTCCTCTACGATGCTCCCCCCCACACACACACCCCATCACCTCATGCAGAGGATCTTCTTCCTTTACCCCTCGTCTCCGATGCTGGTCGCTCCTCATATCGCAGAGAGCGGTGCTGAGGACATCACGTCGCTGCCCTTCCATGCCGTAGCACTGTAAGCCCGAGATGCTGGATGACACGCCCCCTAAAGGGCGTGTCCACGACACCCTGAGCTCACAGGAAGTGGGTTAAATGATGATAGGCTTCCTTCAGCTTTCCATAGGAGGTTGGGAATTGGACCTTGGAGTCTTCAGGGGGGCGGCAGCTCGGACAAGGGAAGAATTACAGACAAAACTGCTTTATGGGGTTTTTATTTATTTTTTTATTTATTTTTGGGGGTGGGGGGGAGGGGTATTTAATCGATTTCGATATGTTCACAGCTTTTTAATAACTTTTATATTTTATTTTTGTTGTTGTTGCTCGTACAAAATCTATATTTAAAAGCAAAGATGCATTGCCGGGAGCTTCCATGATACCTGGCCTCCATGGCCTCCAATAGGAATGCTCAGCAGCTGCTGCTCGCTTTCTGACCGCCTCTCTCTAAGTGATTCCAATAGGAATGTCCGTGCCGGTTCTCATTCATCCAGGTCATGATCTATCCACAGAAGATAACTCGCGGCATCTGGACTTTGCTGTATTTTCCTCGAAGGCCTTTTTCTGGTCATGTGACCGGCTTTCTCCATTCAGAGAGCTGATCGGATGACCAGCGAAGGGCCTTCGAGGAAAATACAGCACTGGACATGCGACCAGCTTTCCTCTGAATTGAGAAAGCCGGTCAGATGACCAGCAAAAGGCCTCCAATAGGAATGCTCGGCAGCTGCTGCTCGCTTTCTGACCGCCTCTCTCTAAGTGATTCCAATAGGAATGCCTGTGCCGGTTCTCATTCATCCAGGTCCTGGTCAAGCATCTGGACTTTGCTGTATTTTCCTCGAAGGCCTTTTGCTGGTCATGTGACCGGCTTGCTCCATTCAGAAAGTTGATTGGATGACCAGCGAAGGGCCTCCAAGAAAAATACAGTAAAGTCCAGATGCCTCGATTTCAATGTCTACAGATATCCAATAGGAACGCTCAGCAGCTGCTGCTCGCTTTCTGACCGCCTCCCTCTAAGTGAAACTTCAAGCGGAGTCCTATGAGCGGGGAAGCTGTCCTCCGGCTCTAATTGGAGCCGATCCATTCGTCAGCCTTCGGTCACGTGACCCGCCACCAGAGGGGGCAGCAAAAACAAAGTCCAATATGTTAGGACCCCTGTGGACTGTGTAAAGCAGATCCTCG
>NW_017308910.1:590-2042 GCF_000935625.1 Nanorana parkeri | reverse complement strand
AATAATAATAATAAAAAATACAATATTAAATGTAAGAATAAAAATAATTATTCTTACATTAAATATTGTATTTTTTATTATTATTATTACTACTACATTAAAGATTGTATTTTTTTATTATTTCCATTTTAATTATTTTAATTATTATTGTTCCATTAAAGAATGTATTTATTATTATTAAGCACCTTTGGATTAACATGAGAAAGAATCCTTTTTTCTGAATGTATTGAAACATTTAAATCATTTAATTTTTTTTATTCGTTTTTTGGAAAAAAAAATTAAATACGTTAAAATCGCATTTTTAAGCCCATTTCAGTTGCTGGGATTAAAGAATGTATCAAACTGTTTTTTTTTTTTATTTTTTTTAATTATTTTATTTGTGTTGAAGTTGGTTTCATGTTTTAATTTTTTTTATCTTATTGTTGAGAAATCGTTCACACGTTTCCATTAATATTTATTTTCACTTTATTCATGATTCTTTTTATTATGAATTTTAATATATGGTCTTAAACAGGAAAAGGGATAATTAAAATTCATTCACGTCCCCATTTTTTATTATGATTTTTTTTTAAACCAGTAACTTTTTTTATTTTTTTCTGTATGTATTTATTTATTAAGTTCTATTAACTATTTATCAATATTTGTTTAACTACAAGTATATATTTCAAGTGCATTAAACTGTGTTTTTTTTTTATTTTTTTTAATTTATATTCTGAATATATTTGTGTCTGTGGTGAGGAAAGGGGAAGTTAGAAATAATTTTGGGGAGTTATTATTTTTCTCATATTCTCATGTTTCTGGAGGAAGAATATATAAAGCGCACCGCGAAGGGCCAAAAATAAATATACAAATGTGGAAGAATGTCGTGCCGAGATAAGGAATACAATAAAGTTTTACAGATATAACCCGGAAAAAAAAATGTCTCTGTGTTTTATTGGTCGCCTAAAATCCCCCCATTACTGAATGTCCCGCCTCCGATCCTGACCACCCAATCCCCCATTACTGAATGTCCCGCCTCCAATCCTGACCACCAAACCCCCCATTACTGAATTTCCCGCCTCCGATCCTGACCACCAATCCCCCATTACTGAATGTCCCGCCTATGATCCCAAACACCTAATCCCCCCATTACTGAATGTCCCGCCTCTGATACTGACCACCAAATCCCCCATTACTGAATGTCCCGCCTCCGATCCCGACCACCAATCCCCCATTACTGAAAGTCCCGCCTCCGATCCCGACCACCTAATCCCCCATTACTGAATGCCCCACCTCCATTCCTGACCACCAAATCCCCCATTACTGAATGTTCCACCTCCGACCTGGACCACCAATCCCCCATTACTGAATGTCCCGCCTCCGATCCTGACCACCAAACCCCCCATTACTGAATGTCCCGCCTCCGATCCTGACCACCAGATCCCCCATTACTGAATGTCCCGCCTCCGATCC
>NW_017308910.1:0-433 GCF_000935625.1 Nanorana parkeri | reverse complement strand
CGCCCCCGATCCCAAACACCTAATCCCCCATTACTGAATGTCCCGCTCCCGCCCCCGACCACCGAAGTCCCCATTACTGAATGCCCCGCCTCCGATCCTGACCACCAATCCCCCATTACTGAATGTCATGCCTCCGATCCCGACCACCGAATCCCCCATTACTGAAAGTCACGCCTCTGATCCTGACCACCTAATCCCCATTACTGAATGTCCCGCCTCCGATCCCAACCACTGAATCCCCCATTACTGAATGTCCCGCCTCCGATCCTGACCACCGAATCCCCCATTACTGAATGTTCCGCCTCCGACCCTGACCACCAGATCTCCCCATTACTGAATGTCCCGCCTCCGATCCCAAACACCTAATCCCCCATTTCTGAATGTCCCGCCTCCGATCCCGACCACCGAATACCCTATTACTGAATGTCCCGCC
>NW_017308909.1:121801-123113 GCF_000935625.1 Nanorana parkeri | reverse complement strand
TCACATGAACACACTGCACGCATGTTACATGAAAACACTGCGCGCATGTTACATGAAAACACTGCGCGCATGTCACATGAACACACTGCACGCATGTCACATGAACACACTGCACGCATGTCACATGAACACACTGCACGCATGTCACATGAACACACTGGACGCATGTCACATGAACACACTGCACACATGTCACATTAAGGAACTGTAAGCATGTCACATGAAAACACTGCACACATGTACCTTTTGCGTCTTTAACTTGCTTGGTAAAACTCTCCCAATCAGGCCATGTATTCCGGGCAATCTCTTCCCATGCGCGCTGCCTGATTCGCCGGTTCCTACAAGCAGAATCCTTCATGTCATGTATACACGGCTTCTCCTGCGCCAGGCGTATGAGCGCCTCTGTATCGATCAGGCCGCATGCTGCCGATGCCTCCATTTTGCTGCTTCTCGATCGACCGAAAACTGTGTCTGCAGCCCGGGGTGTGGCCTGTATCCATGTGCGGAACGCGCGTTATAGGCGCGCTTTTGATAACGAAAGCGCGCAAACACATATTTCAGACTTCTTCTCATTATAGAGAGGACAGGAGATGATCACCGCGGCCAGGGAGTCACTCCATGCTGACATGCAGCCCATCTCCAGGCAGGTATAGAGGACACAAGTGAATGCGGCTCTAGTAATCATCAAAAGAATAACAATGTAAACACTGTAACGTGAATGTGACCCGGGATCAGCCTCTCGTAGTTCCTGTACAGCAGGGCTGGAATTTGAGGGGGAAAAGCAGCACGGTTAGACAATGTGCTGGCAAGAAGCATGCTGATAGGAGGAGAGAGCGGAGTGGTAGAGAGATGAGCTCATCACTGAGCTGCTTCTCCTGAATGTCCGGTCACAGGTTGAAGCAGAACCAGGAGGACCTGGGCTCAGAGGAAGTGGCATGAATGATGCTGTGTCCATTAGGGCATATAGTGGCAGAATAAAAGTACTGCGGGGGAGGTGGAGGGGGGATTCTGGGTTTAGGATGAATATTGCAGCAAAGGCTGTTCTATTCTTTGTTATCTTGTAGTGTAGGTTCTGCTTTGAAAGGATGACTGTTATTTGTTCCTCACAATACAGTTCCAGACGCACTTTCCCTTTCCCCCATCAACAGCACCTGCTTCAGCTTACACCTTTCTTGTTAAAGTCACCAGGCGGAAGGGAAGAAATCTAACAGATCTCCCGCTGTGGCCATTGTATTCTGACACGTGTCATCTGCTGCTGTCAGAATACCTGAACAGTGACTGCAGCTAAAGACTCAGATGTAATGGGGAGGGG
>NW_017308909.1:112173-121789 GCF_000935625.1 Nanorana parkeri | reverse complement strand
CTCTGATGTCATGGGGGGACTCTGATGTCATGGGGGGACTCTGATGTCATGGGGGGACTCTGATGTCATGGGGGGACTCTGATGTCATGGGGGGACTCTGATGTCATGGGGGGACTCTGATGTCATGGGGGGACTCTGATGTCATGGGGTGACTCTGATGTCATGGGGGGGACTCTGATGTAATGGGGGGACTCTGATGTAATGGGGGGACTCTGATGTCATGGGGGGACTCTGATAGAAGGGGGAATTCTGGGGACACTGAAGTAAGGAGTGATGCTGGGGAATCAGTGCCCAAAGTCCCCCATACACCAGACTCCCCAGAGATCCCCCTTATGCAGGGGTGGGCAACTCCAGCCCTCCAGCAGTGTTTCAACTACAAATCCTATCATGCTTCTGCCTCTGGGAGTCATGCCTGTAACTTTCAGTCTTGCAATGCCTCATGGGACTTGTAGTTCCACAACAGCTGGAGGGCCGGAGTTGCCCACTTCTGCCCTTATGTGTCCTTCGCAGACACTGTCCCCTCTAAAGCTGATACAACGATGGAGCCGGAGTTGGGCTTACATTTTGGGATTTATGACCCTTCACTATAAACCAACTGCTACACCGACATTCCGAAATTCCACACAGGGGTGATAATGTGACCCCCCCACTTCACCAAACATTATCTGCCAGTGAATCCTAGAGAATGTGTTTTAAGACTTTTAAGTGAATTATTCACCACCAGTGAATGTTACTAATGGTACCAATGAGCTGAAATTGAATAGCACCTCACCGCCCGTGTTCAAGGTGCTCTGCGTTAGTATTGCGGTAAAATGCACATTTCAGCAGCGCACGCGACTGAAGTGTATATAGAAGTTTCTACTTGTGGAGGAATTTGGGAAGGGTTAGAACTCTCTGTTGGGGATTTATCGCTGTCTGTGTCTGGCCCGGGGAGATTCACCCTCTTTATTGGCCCTGGTGATTGTTGTCACTGCAAAGTTGATAGGAAGTTACAGGAAGTGATGGGAAACCCAAAATTTTAGAGTTGTCACCAAAGCAGGAAGTGAAGGGAAATCTGCTAACGGGGAAACCTGGTTTGGTGACAACTGTCACTTAGTTTTGGAGATATTTGCTCTCATTGTTGTCTCCCCGAGACAGGAAGTGATGGAAAGTCTCCTAAAAATTTTTTTCAGAGATTCTAGTCGTTCCTCGTTCCTTACTCTATCCAAAATTAAAAAGAGATACACTCCAAAGCTGACCTCTGTACTCCCCTTCAGTCTCCTATCTGACCTCCGTCCTTCCCTTCAGTCTTCTATCTGACCTCCGTCCTTCCCTTCAGTCTCCTATCTGACCTCCGTCCTTCCCTTCAGTCTCCTATCTGACCTCCGTCCTCCCCTTCAGTCTTCTATCTGACCTCCGTCCTCCCCTTCAGTCTTCTATCTGACCTCCGTCCTTCCCTTCAGTCTTCTATCTGACCTCCGTCCTTCCCTTCAGTCTTCTATCTGACCTCCGTTGTTCCCTTCAGTCTTCTATCTGACCTCCGTTGTTCCCTTCAGTCTTCTATCTGACCTCCGTTGTTCCCTTCAGTCTTCTATCCGACCTACGTCCTTCCCTTCAGTCTTCTATCTGACCTCCATCCTCCCCTTCAGTCTTCTATCTGACCTCCGGCCTTCCCTTCAGTCTTCTATCTGACCTCCTTCCTTCCCTTCAATCTTATATCTGACCTCCGTCCTTCCCTTCAGTCTTCTATCTGACCTCCGTTGTTCCCTTCAGTCTTCTATCTGACCTCCGTTGTTCCCTTCAGTCTTATATCTGACCTCCGTCCTTCCCTTCAGCCTTCTATCTGACCTCCGTCCCCCCCTTCAGTCTTATATCTGACCTCCGTCCTTCCCATCATTCAATGTGCATTAGAAGCTGCAGCGAGCCTGATATTTCCTGGCTGGAGAACGACCAGCATCATCTAGGGCTTTCCTCCCCAGCCTGACTGTCCCTGGTCCCGCCCCTTTCACTAATTGGATTTCAGTTCTTCCAATCACGGAGGCTCAGCATCACATGTGGGCGTTACCTCGGGGTGGTCTTCATCCATATACAGGCTGACTAGTAACGCCCACTCCTGCAGACTGACATCCACCCATCAAGGCATTTTGATATTTGCATAACTCCTCCCAAGAGCCGGCCCACTGCTTACATCAGAGCTGAAGGCTCCTCAGAGGAGTACTGAGGTGGCAACGTACAGATGTATCTTGCAGTACTCCTTACCGGCTAAATATTGAACCTGTGAGTCCAGGTGGGTGATTGCAGTGACCACGGACGGCACCGGGAAATATACAATAAATTTAAAGGATTTCACCAGCACATTGTAGTGAGTTTAGTCCATTTAATGACATTGCCATCCAAATGCAAGCGCTTTCGCGGCCGCACAGCGTCCCCTTCATCAGGCTCAGTATGACACCATACCACTATTTAAAGAGTGCTGAGGCAAGCGCGCTGTGATGTTTTCAGGAGGCTATGTATGTACAGCAACCTGCCGGCCCCTCCCACCAGCCATGATCTGCCTGTGTTGTATAGAGAAGCACAGAGAACTACATATCCTTCTAAGACTACCCTGTCCACAGGGTGACAACGCTGCTGTGTGATTTTACTGCAGGATGAACAGCGTTGTCACCCTGTTAAAGGAAGTGGAAACATAAGGGATCTACTGGCAGGGTCAAAGTATTTTACCGGGCGGGGACTGTGCTGTGATAATGCGAGATAGAGGCTGTATCATATATGTCATTTTTTATTCCACTTTAATTTATTACCTTTCATACATTTTATATACATTTTGTATGCACAGTATATATAATATATAATACTATAATTCTTAGACTCCGTATAATCTTCAGTGATCTGTCACTTGCAGTGTGAAGGGTGATGAGTCCATGCAGAGCAAGGTGATGCCAAACCCGAGCAATACTCCAGGTTATTATTTCCTCCCTCAGATGCTCTGTAGTAGCCCTGTGACAGAATAAAGCCCGGCCTGATCCGACCCGATCTGACCTGAACCAATCCGATTGGAACCGACCTGATCCGACCCGATCTGACCTGAGCCAACCTGATCTGACCTGAACCGACCCGATCTGACCTGAACCGACCTGATCTGATCTGAACCAACCTGATCCGACCCGATCTGACCCGATCCGACCCGATCTTACCTGCACCAACCCGATCTGACCTAAACCGACCCGATCTGATCTGAACCGACCTGATCCGACCCGATCTGACCTGAGCCAACCTGATCTGACCTGATCCGACCCGATCTGACCTGAACCGACCTGATCCGACCAGATCTGACCTGAACCGACCTGATCTGAACCGACCTGATCTTAACCGACCCGATCTGACCTAAACCGACCCGATATTGAACAGTGATTTATAGTTTTTTTTTGCCTTCCTCTGGGTCAACATTGGGTAATTGTGGGCATAGTGTTCTGTTTAGGCTTTTCTTCTTTTTTTTTTTTTTTCTCCGTACAGTAATACCTTGGTTTACAAGTAACTTGGTTTGAGAGCGTTTTGCAAGACAAGCAAACATTTCTGAAAAACGTTGCCTTGATATACAAGCGATGTCTTGCAATAAGAGCAAAATTTTGTAGAAAAGCACCACCTGAATAAGGCTGTAGCAGTGCGAGCGATGAGTCTGTTTAACGACAATGCAATGTCGCATTGGATAGATTCCTTGTTAAGGTTTCACGAAATGAAAAAGATTCCATTGAGCCAAGAGATAGCAGTGATTCCGTTAGTGATAGTGAAAGTCGTCCTACACAATAATCCTCCTCTCTCTTGTCCCTCTCACACCGGCCACAAAAGGTACCGGTAATTGGTTTATTGTTCTTTATATTTTGTACAGTATTATATTACAGTACAGTATTGTAATCATTTTATATGAATATTTTGGGATGTGGAACGAATCATCTGAATTTCCATTATATGGGGAAATTCGCTTTGATATACAAGCGCTTTGGATTACAAGCATGCTTCCGGAACGAATTATGCTCGTAAACCAAGGTATTACTGTATCTCTATAGGTTGGACTCGATGGACTTGTGTCTTTTTAAAATGCTGGCTAACTATGTAACTATGTAACATCAGAACCCCCCATCATATCAAAGTCCCCCCTTTACATCAGAACCCCCCTTTCATACCTGAGTCCCCCTTTTACGCCAGAACCCCCCTTTTATACCTGAGTCCCTCTTATACATCAGAACCACCCCTTTACATCAGAACCCCCCTTTCATATCAGAGTCCCCCTTTATATCAGAACCCCCCTTCATATCAGAGTCCCCCTTTCACATCAAAGTCCCCCCTTTTCATACCAGAGCCCCTCTTTACATCAGAGTCCAACCATCACAAAATTTCAAGGCACCCCTGAAGCAGCCAGAAGGCACCCTGGTTGAGAAAGGGCGTCCTACACACGTGTACTGTTGCAATGTATCTCCATGACAATGTGTTCTCCTTCTCTGTACCCGTGATGAGCCCCCCCACGTGCACCTCCCACGTGCACCTCCCCGGCATGTCACCCACCATTGAGCGGCTTGGCACTTGTACGTATTGCTGAGAGCCTCATAAACTTCACATGCTGCAGTAAGTAAACGTCCGCGCCGGGCTGGTGACACAGGTGCTGCGTGACAAGTTACCTATGGATTAGGTGACTCAGGGGACGGGATAAAGCTCCATCAAGGTGAGACAGTCTTAGGGACAGAGAGAGGCGGCTCCGGATTGGTATAGGTCAGTTTGCATTATTGGGAACCTGTGATCAAAAAAAAAAAAAAAAAAAAAGTTTGGCTACCCCTGGTATACAGTAATGTGAAAAAATAAGTACACCCCATGGAAACGTTTGACTTTTTCAACATATTTAAGCAGGAAAACCTTAGATCGTCATTCAAACACAGCCCACAGATAGACCTGGATATGAACAATGAGCCATTTCCAGCATTTATTCAACAAAATTGTTGAAAAAGTTGAAAAAAAATCACTGATCACTGACGGCTTGTACCTGCTCTCCATCCTGACACGCTGTCACAAGAGGCTGAGCGAGCGGGGAGAGAGGAGAGCTCAGCCTCCTGTGACAGCGCTGGCTGTCTCCACCCCCACACCGCTCTGCCGGACTGTGACAGGAGGCTGAGCGGTGTGGGGAGGAGAGACGCCGGCCGCTCACAGCGCTCTCCTCTCGCAGCGCTCGGCCTCCTGTGACAGTTTCTCTCCTCCCCGCTGGGACACAGAGCAGCGCCCAGCGGGGAGGAGAGAATACACGGATGCACCACTGTATCGGCAGAAAAATGGCACTTTCAGCATTATGCCAAAAGTGCCATTTTCGGCCGATACGTTTCAGGGGCCGATATATCGGTGCATCCCTAGTAACAACAACAGTAATTACAATATAATAATAATAATCTTTCATTGTATATGTTTCCATTCAAGTATAATTCTTATATGTTTTCATTTGTAAATCAGAAAAGTTAAACGCCAACATTTTATTATTAAAACAATAAATACCTCAAATCAGAGATCCCTGAGCGGGATTCCAATAGGACTAAGAAAGACCTTTTGGCTTCGCTGGGCACCTCATGGGAAACAATGAAAGAAACCAAACCTTCGATATGGCCGCACTGCGAGAGCCGGTTAAAAGGCCATAGTCAACCAGAACCCGAGCCCACCCGCTGTGCACACAGCACACATGTGTCACTGTCCTTTCAGCCACAAAATATACTGAGCCGCAAAGAAAGTTTCGTGGGCAATAATAAAAGAAATATGAACCTCAGCACAATCATTTCCACAAACTCTTCAATTACATAATCAGCTCGATAACACTATCGGGGTCTATTTATAAACAATTCTCAGAGCCCTTGGCCCTGCAAACCTCTGTGAACGTTAGTTCGTTCACGGAAAAAGACACGGGGGTGCTCATAGATCACAGATTTCGGGGTGCTCATAGATCACAGATTTGGCGGTGCTCATAGATCACAGATTTGGGGATGCTCATAGATCCAGATTTGGGCGTGCTCATAAATCACAGATTTGGGGGTGCTCATAAATCACAGATTTGGGGATGCTCATAGATCACAGATTTGGGCGTGCTCATAGATCACAGATTTGGGGATGCTCATAGATCCAGATTTGGGCGTGCTCATAAATCACAGATTTGGGGATGCTCATAGATCCAGATTTGGGGGTGCTCATATATCACAGATTTGGGGATGCTCATAGATGACAGATTTTGGGGTGCTCATAGATCACAGATTTGGGCGTGCTCATAAATCACAGATAAGGCAATAGTATGCAATGCCAAGCTGCATACCGATCTCCATGCAAATGACAGCTGGGCGGAGCCAACCGTGATCTCGCGGCTCGCTCCTCCCAGTTCTAATGACAGATCAGTGTCCCCAAATGACCTGGGGACGCTGATCTGTCATTAAACAATAACAACTGGGCGGATCCGCCTGTGACGTTATGGCCGGCTCAGCCCAGTTTTTATTCATTGGCCCGGGACCTGCCAGAAGACGCTGGCAGGTGCCGGCCAATAGGAAACAGTTGGGCGGAACTAGCTGCCACAGCTAGCTCCGCCCAATTGTTTTTATTTTGCCGGCATCTGTCAAATGCTTCATTATGCGGTGGGGGTTTGTCACGTGCAGTCGGGTCCGCGTGCTGTTTTTTGTTCTCTTTAAAATATTTGTATTTATTATTTAATTTTCCTATTATTTTAAAATTTTTAGAAATAATTTTTCAACTTTTTTTTCACGTATTTTCTATTTTGCTTGCTACCTCGGAGGTACCGAGCAGAAGAGCCGAGCTGCATTCGGCTATTCACTTACTGCCGTTCGGCCTCCTATGGGAATAGGGGCGAACGGCAGCGAATGAGCTGCCGGAGCTTAGGCTCAGCCGATTCAGATGTTGGAGTCCAACTCCTTCTGCGTTTTGGCTCAGCCTCAAGCGCGGGGGGAGCGCGGTCACAGCCGGCCTGATCCCAGCTTCAGGTGAGTATAACCTGCCCATAGAAATTTTTATTTATTTAATTTTTTGTTTACATGTGATCTCGGCGACATCGCCGATTTCACATGTAGACGAAAAATCGCCTGCCTCGCTCTACATTCAGTCCTGCTTGTGCAAAGCAGGACTGAATGTAGAGAGGGCAACCTCCCCACAAGGACACCGCTGCCGCCCCTCTGCGCCCTGCCGCCCCGAGGCAGGGCCTCGGTGGCCTTTTGGGGAATCCGGGCCTGAGTCCAGGACAGTCAGAAGAAAGATGGGAGTTCAAACCTGTGAACTGGCTCTAAATCAGTGACTTGGTGTATTGAAACCAGAGGATCAGAATGACAGCCAGGACGCATTTGCAGCAAGGGCTCTGTGCTTCTCTGTGGAAATGTTTCCTTTAAGAGATGATGGGCTACTTTGCAGATTTGCTTGCGAGGCCTCGTCATGTCGCCACACTGCGCCTGCCCCGCGGCATTGATGAGCCTGCGTCCTGGCAGTACAGCGTGTTCCTTCCAGCAGTGTGAGCGAGGACTCTCTGCTCTGCCTCTTTATGGTACCTGGCTATTACCGGCACTGCATGGAGGGTAATTCTCCGCTGTCTCTCTCTACTCATAAGCCAAATGCTTTCAGCTGCTCAGCCCAGAGCCATGTGAGGAAATCATATTGTTCCAGAGGCCGGGCCGGGTCGTGTCTTCACATCGTGACATTATATATAATTCCAGCTTTAAGTAACTTTTCAGCAATAAAGCGTTATATAGAAAGCTGCAATACAAGCGATTGTTCTGGTTGTTTAAAACTGAACAGCTAAATACACAAGGGAGTTGTTTTAAATGATTGTCTGTCCACCCAGTCCTGAGAATTACACAGCTTTGCTATACGGCACAGTCCTACCTTGCAGGGGATGGAACCTGCTCTTACTCTGCAGCAGTGACCGGACAGTGAAAGAAGAAGCAGCAGCCAGGAGAGAGAGGAGAGACAGCCAGGAGAGAGCGGGGAGAGACAGAGAGCAGAGACAGACAGGAGGATGAGCAAGGAGAGACAGCCAGGAAAGAGAGCGGGGAGAGACAGACAGGAGAGAGAGGAGAGACAGCCAGGAGAGAGAGCGGGGAGAGACAGCCAGGAGAGAGAGCGAAGAGAGACAGCCAGGAGAGAAAACGAGGAATGACAGCCAGGAGAGAGAGTGAGGGAGGTTTGTTGGTAGATCTCATGTAGCTCGCCTTTTGAAAAGTAGATCTTAACACAAAAATTGTGGGCACCCCTGACCTAGACAGACTAGAGATGAACCGGGGATTCAGCAGCTCCTTCAGGGGTGAGCGCTACATATATATATATATATAAACTGTATATATGGTTGGAATAGATTGGTGCAATAATGAACATAAAGTTTGTATGACACTTTGTATATGAAAAACAAAAAAGAATGTACATAATTTTTTCTGAAACAAGCGGATATTTTTGTTATTTTGAGATTCGGATCTGAAATTCAAGTCGGTTCGGGTTTCGGATGCGGACGAAATCCGAAGTTTCGTTAGTTTCGGATGAGTTTACGAATATTCGTTGCGCATACCACAGAAAACCATATACAGATATTAAGACTAAAGCTGAAATTTGGATCCCGAACGCCATTGGGGTCTGGGAGCCTCAGCTTTAGTATTATATGTATACACTGTATATGGCTCTCGTGTTGCCATAACGAAAATTTGTGTTCACACCCATTTGGATGCATTAAACCGAAAAACACATCTGATTGGCCGGAAAAGTCACATGTCCAATTACAGTTTTTTTTTTAAATGAAATTCGGACGGGATCCGAAATTTGGAAACGGAAATTCGGATTCGGACACATTCAAATGCATTGGGATTCGGAAATTCGGATGTGTCTGAATATCGGAAAGTTCATACGAATTTTGATTCGAATTGAATTTTTTATTTTGGTTTCGTTTCGTTTTTGAAATTTTCATTTCCGTGCACCTCTAAGGCCCCATTCACACTGAGCGACATGAAAATCGCGCGATAAATCGCTCAGTGTGAATGGGGCCTTATACAAAGCAAAAAGGAAATAATTTGGGTTTAGATGAATTCCTGCATTGGTGGTTTGCAGCATGCACTTCCTCATATGTGCCAGCAGGGTGCGCCATTGCCACAGGTTTTCCATCTCAGGCTGCTGCAGCATGTGTTGGTCTGCTGTAGGCGACATGTGAAATGACATTTTGCTGACGCTGATGGCTTAGCTACAAGAGTCCATCCGTGTGCTGATTCTGGCATACGCGCCGCATTAAGAAGCAGAAGGATTGTGTCATCATTGTTTATCTTTTATACAGTTGTCTGTAGCAGACACTTCTGTGACCTGTAACTGGTAAGCAGGCCCGGCGCTACCGCAAGGCAAGCGGCCCGGAGCTGCAGGGTGAGGGCGGAAAAAACAGGGCATTTTGACAAGTACTTGTACTTGTCAAAATGCCCCGATGCTTACGCTATGGTTTTTTTTTCCACTTACCTCCGGTGCGGGAGAGCAGCGTCCGGTGGGAGGAGCTCCAGGTGGGGTCCTAATTTAGCTGGCCAGCGACTGCCATCCCGACACGTGCGGCACCTCTGGCCAGCTAAATTAGGACCCCAGCTGGAGCTCCTCCCAC
>NW_017308909.1:94404-112120 GCF_000935625.1 Nanorana parkeri | reverse complement strand
TCGGGCCTGCTGGTAAGGAGCTACAAGTCCCAGCATGTCATTACAGCTTTGGAGCAACTATAAGCGCCAATAGGCTCTGCATATATTGTATGTATCAGTGTATTATAAGTGGTTAAAGTGGACCAGTCACACTTAGGCTTATGTAAAAATATTAAATGTCGGTCCTTAAAGCAGAACTCTGGGCAATGGTGCTCTTCACCCTTGCAGTGGTGCTACCCCCACACTGCAAGGGTTAAATGCTTGCCTTTTTCTAGGTTCTAAAAAAAAAGTTATACTCACCTGAACGGGGGAGTCGGCTGACTGCTGCTCCGGTTCCTCCAACCTGTCTCCTCGGCATCCTCATGTCCTATATACCGTGTATAGAATGTGATGACTCAAGGATCCTTAAACTACTGCAATGGAGGGGGAGAGAGGCTCCAGAGACCGGTCTAAGAGCAAGCTGGCTCCAAGGATTGGGTGAGCATAACTTTTGTTTTAGCACCTAGATACAACAAGCACTTAACCCTTCTAGCAGGCTAGAAACCCGCCGAGAATCGTACGATTCTCGGCTGGTTTTCAAGCATGTTGGCTCGACAAAAGACGTGTGACCGTACAGTAGAAACGGTCGCACGTCTTAGTTCACACTGCTCGTTTCTCGTACGATCGCGGGATTTCGCCCGATTCTCGTACGAGAATCGAGCAGTGTATGGGCACCTTAAGTTGACCCACAGCCTCAAACCCCAATAGGACCCTGCAGGTAATGTACCTTGAAAATTAATTTGAAGGGAACACTTTGATAAGTGCGAGGCTTGTGTGTGTTGAGGCTTCTGCAATGAAAAACTATTTTACATGCGTGATTTTATGTTTCTGATATGAATGATGTAATTCTCTTTATGAACACTAGAGGGAGGCCAACAAGCAGAAAATGTGCAGCCGGTAAAGCACATGTCAGAGCAAAATGTAAAAAAAGACATATGTAGTACATTTCTGCAATACATGCACATTTCCTTATTCCTGTAACCCTTTCACTCCTAATGTCGTATGCCTTAGCAGCACCGTAAGTAGCCAGGAGTTTGCTTATTTGTGTAAAGCTGACTGGAAGTGATTCAGAGGAATGTAAAGCTTCCAGGGGCTGCCGTAGGGGTCACCCCCCCCCTTTCCTTTAAGTTACCATCCCCCCCCATCATGTATCCTGGGCTTCCCCTCCTGAGTCCTGGAAGGTGGGTTTCAGCAGGTGCGGTGGAAAAGACGAACAGCAAGCTTCCGAGGATTTCATCACTTCCAGGTTCAGAGCTGTCATTTCCCGGCCAGGAATGAAGCTGACCAACCATGATCTGTGCTTGATCTTCACTGGAGGGCAAAGGTGTCATTAGAGGACTTTACGCTATGGGGCCCAAGGCACAGGGGGGCCTGGCCAGGACGAGGAACAAAGGGGTCCCCCTGACCCCTAGTGTCTCCTTAAAGAGAACCTGTCACCACTAGTATGCTGTCACATTACAGCATACTAGTGCTGTAGACAGTGGCTACAATGGCTTCCTGATTGCACAGTTCCTGCAATGGCTTCCTGGTTGCACAGTGCCTTCAGTGGCTTGCTGGAAGGACAGTGCATACAATGGATCGCTGGATGCAAAGTGCCTACAATGGATCGCTGGATGCACAGCAAAAAAAGGTCCCAGGTCAGGTGTCCCTGGAAATTGTTTTTGAAATGTCGCCTACTATGGCTTGGTCCCACCTGGCCCGGGCATCTGAGGGTTGCATGGCTTTATCATGGGACCTGTACATGTTCTCAACTGTTACCGAAACAATTCCAGACATAAATCTGATTATTTATTACAGGTATTTATATAGTGCAGACAATTTACGCAGCCCTTTACATTCACATCATCACATCAGCCCCAGGCCTCAAGGAGCTTACAATCTAAGGTCCCTATCTCACATACATAGGAGGGCCAATTTAGACCGGAGCCAATTAACCTTCCAGCATGTCTTTGGAGTGTGGGAGGAAACTGACGCAAGCATGCTGTGACATCCTGATAATATGCCGTATGGGCAGTATAGGATCAAAGATCTGAGATCCCGTCACTAACACGCCATTAATCAGCGCACTTGTCTGTATATATTAGCGGGCTGTGTGTTTAGATGTACTGGGGAGCCTGGCCTGTCACTGAACCCCATGGCTGAGCCTCGGACATGGCTGACTGACTCTCGTGTTTATATTGGATCTGTTAGCACTTTAATAGAACTGAGCGCTTGCAATGTACAATGTTTTCAAAGCAATTGGAAAAACCTAATAAATCAGTAAATAATTAGCAATTTAGTAAATAGCCCCCCGTGGTGTGTGCACGTTTAGCGCTGAGAGATATAAATGTGTTTGAGGTGTTCTTTTGTGTCATTCTACATAGCAAGCTTTTGCTGCATGAGACACTAAAAGCATTCATTTACAGTAAACTCCCAATTCTCCGGCACCCATGGGGAACTGTGGTTTCTGCTTGCTTGAGAGTTACTATTAACTCTCAAGCGGTGGCGGAACTATCGCCATAGCGACCCAGACGGCGGCCCAGGGCACAGGGGGGCCCGGCCAGGACAAGGAACAAAGGGGTCCCCCCGATGCCGTGTGGGCCGTCTGGGTCGCTATGGCATTGCAGGATGCGGGCTGTCACTGGCGGCTTGAGGAGGAATGCGCCGCTGTCCAGATCACTGACAACCTGTCATCTGTGCAGTGGCGTGTTCCTCCTCACAGCCGCTGCTTGAGTCAGTGACAGCCAGTGCCCGGCGACGGCAGTGGAAGAGGAGGCAGGGCCCGACGGCGGTGAGAGAAAGGGAGGAAGAGGCCAGGCCTGGCGACAGTGGAAGAGGCAGGGCCCGCTGGCAACCAAGGAGGAGGCGGGGCCCGGCGGCGGAGAAGGCTGACAGCAGATCGAGGCTGACAGGTAAGAGGTGTGCAGGGGGTCGCCGCTGTCCAGATCACTGACAACCTGTCATCTGTGCAGTGGCGTGTTCCTCCTCACAGCCGCTGCTTGAGTCAGTGACAGCCAGTGCCCGGCGACGGCAGTGGAAGAGGAGGCAGGGCCCGACGGCGGTGAGAGAAAGGGAGGAAGAGGCCAGGCCTGGCGACAGTGGAAGAGGCAGGGCCCGCTGGCAACCAAGGAGGAGGCGGGGCCCGGCGGCGGAGAAGGCTGACAGCAGATCGAGGCTGACAGGTAAGAGGTGTGCAGGGGTGTGACCAGCCCACCTGAGACCCTGCAGAGCCCACCTGAGACCCTGCAGAGCCCACCTGAGACCCTGCAGAGCCCACCATAGAGGCTCTATAGTGGGCCCTGCAGGATCAATCTCAGGTGGGCTGTGTGAGATCTCAGATGGGCTCTGCAAGGGACCTAACTAGAAATCACAGGGCCCCATACAACATTTTTCTATGGGGCCCTGTGATTTCTAGTTGCGCCCCTGCTCTCAAGCAACACCCCCGCCTCATTCCTCTGCTGGCTAGATTCTGCTATTGGCTATTCTAAATTGCCATAGCCAATAGCAGGCTGGCTATTGCACACGCCCACTGCCCGTTGTTTACAGAATTTCGTTATCAAATAAATTAATTTAGTGGCTAGCAACATTTTTTAGTGTGCACATGTGTAACAAGCAACTGGCAAAAAAAAAAAAAAATGAGGACATATTATGTCCTCAATTTTTGTTTTTTTCTGGTTGCTTGAGAGTTCTGGTTGCTCGAATGCCAGATAATGGGGAGTTTACTGTATAATGTTATTATATTCTAAAGCCCAACTCCAGACATTGTCTTTTGTCTTGGATAGAATGTTTACAATGCCACATTTCTGTCTGGTCTTTTTTTCTGTCTGTGATGCCATTAGGGAGATTTTCACTGACTTCCTGTTCTTGTGACACCAGGACAAGAAATAAAAGGGCAGTAGTCACCAGGAAAAAAAAGGTACAGAAACCCTAACCCTTGGTCTCTGTGGGTAAGCAGTGGTCTCTCTGCAGAGGTCCGACAGCCTGCTACTGAATCAGACCTACAGCTCTCTGCAACTTTTGAATCTCTGCAGACCCCCACCCCCTAAGCCAAACTCCAGCTGTGGTGAAGCTACAAATCCCATGATCTCTCTCCGGGAGTCATGTCTGTGGCTGTGAGTCTTGCAATGCCTCATGGGATTTGTAGTTCCACCACAGCTGGAGGGCCGGAGTTTGGCTACCCCACCCCCTAAACTAACACCATTATCATCTATCTATAAGCCTGGAAAATCCGAATATATGAGTGCAGAAATTGTTGGTGCTTGGCTTGTCATCAGAACAACAATAGATGGGAAATCTTCCAATGGGGACTCTAGATCCGGTGATCATCAGGGCTCTCCCTCACTTCCTGTTGAGGCTATGGGACAGGAAGTGAAGGGAAATCTCCCCAGTGGGACACAGGTGGCAAAAAAATCATAACCCGGCCTTATTCAAAAAAAGTTTTGGCTTCAGTTCTACTTTAAGCTTTGAAGCTGTGCTCTCTATGACTGACAATGGAGCAGCGAGTCACCCAGGTATCGGCCTTTTATCTTTTGTTGGCGGGTCTTCCAATTCGTTTTATTTTTTTGGGGGGGGGAGTTGATGTATTGGTTGCCCTCGCCCCCCTGCGTCCTTCCCCCAAACCTGTTCCCCCCGTAGAAGCAATAAGTGCCGGTGATTGATAATGCAGAATTCCTGGCTCCACCAGACAGGCGAGCCATTGTTATATTAAAAAATAACTCTCTCATTCCGCTTATTATTTCCAGAGGCTGCGCTCGGCTGATTCGCCGCTGGCCGAAATGAAATTGCCGCTGTAATTGTTTAAGACAAATAGAAAATACGCTTATCCCAGGAACCCCATGCAAGGAATTTTAATAAGCTTTCGCTGTGGCAATCGTGCATCCTTAACCCTTTCCCCCGGAGCCTGACTGACGCGGCAATCAAGGCAGGAAGTCACATGGAAGAGGAAACAGAAAAGGTTTATTTTCATTTTTTATTAGTTTACATGTTTTATATCACCAAGATTTCATTCATTTCTGCTATACAGATCTTACGTTTCTGTTATACAGATCATACATTTGGATACTTATCATACATTTCGGGTATACAGATCATACATTTCGGGTATACGGATCATACATTTCGGATATACGGATCATACATTTCGGATATACGGATCATACATTTCGGGTATACGGATCATACATTTCGGATATATACGGATCATACATTTCGGATATACGGATCATACATTTCGGGTATACAGATCATACATTTCGGGTATACAGATCATACATTTCGGGTATACAGATCATACATTAGTAACCTTATAGCAAGAGATTCCAGAGAATTGTAGTAACAATGTTACTCATATGAATACTTTAGCCATTCCCAGCTTTTTACACCCAAGAGGAACCCATGAAATAACTGTCTGGTCTCCAGGAACACCCGCTAAAAAGGATTTATACACAGCTCAGGGTACATTTCCATAACCATCATGAAAAAATACATTAATTTAAATAGTTTAAAAAGACCAGAAAAGCAAAAGGGAATTTTTGTGTGTGTCTCCTCACACTAGTGGTCAGTGGAGAAAGGTCCCTTACATTGGTGGTCAATGGAGGAGAGCCCCTTACATTGGTGGTGAATGGAGGAGAGCCCCTTACATTGGTGGTCAATGGAGGAGAGCCCCTTACATTGGTGGTCAATGGAGGAGAGCCCCTTACATTGGTGGTCAATGGAGGAGAGCCCCTTACATTGGTGGTCAATGGAGGAGAGCCCCTTACATTGGTGGTCAATGGAGGAGAGCCCCTTACATTGGTGGTCAATGGAGGAGAGCCCCTTACATTGGTGGTCAATGGAGGAGAGCCCCTTACATTGGTGGTCAATGGAGGAGAGCCCCTTACATTGGTGGTCAATGGAGGAGAGCCCCTTACATTGGTGGGCAGTGGAAAAGTGACCTCTTCAGTCAGTGGAGAAGTAACCCTTACATCAGGGGTAGGTGTAGAAGTGACACCTATTGGTGGTCAGTGGAAAAAGGCCCCTTATCTTGATGGTCAATGTTGGTTACCCATACCTTGATAATCATTGGAGCATTGCCTCCTTATGTATTTGGGTAAAGAAGAATTGCCCCTTACATTGGTGGTCAGTGTAGAAGTGACCCCATACAATGATGGTCAGTGAAGAAGTGACCCCTTACATTGGTGGTCAATGGAGAAGTGACCTCTTATATTGGTGGTCAGTGGAGAAAGGCCCCTTACATTGTTGGTCAATGGAGAAGTGACCTCTTATATTGGTGGTCAGTGGAGAAAGGCCCCTTACATTGGTGATCAGTATAGGCCCCCCCATATCTTGGTAATCATTGGAGAAGTGCCACCTTATGTAGGAGGGTAATGAAGAATTGCCCCTTTACATTGGTGGTCAGTATAGGCAGGAAATCAATCAACCACAGCTCAAGGTACCCCTAGAAACCTCTGGAGGAACTCTACCTGAGAGAAGCTGCTTTAGGTTGGAGTGCAAGATATCAACTTTGGGGGAAGGAAGGGGCGATAGAGGGAAAAGGGGTGTCAGACTCCAATAGAATTGTCAGTGGGGTAGAATGTGTCCTGCGAGTCAATGATTATGACTTGTCTTTAAATCTGTGTTGCTGTCGGACTACAAAGTTAATCACCCCACCGCCTCTCTGAGCATTGCTCATTCTGTTGTGTAAATTGCCGCTATCTATTGTGATTGTTTTCACCAGGAGATGGATATATTGGCAGTGCGAAAAATCATCCTCTAGTTTATAATCAGCTCTGGATGTCGGCTGGATAAATGGCGCTGGAAGTGACTGGACCTGCCACATGATGGCGCTATTGCACCAGCTACTTATATAGCTAATTACAATGTTACTATTTTGAAACAAACTTACTAATTACTTTTTTTCAGCCATTATAATGGAAATCTTCATATTGAACATTGTCACGCTTTTGCACTGTTTTAGCCCCATTCACAGCTGAGCAATTTGTGGTGCATTTCCTTAGGCCTGGTTCACACCTTTCCGTTTTGTAGCGCGTTCAACGCTCTATGAACGCTCTACAAAACGTACAAACTTGAAAATCCCATTGTTTTCTATGGGTATGGTTCACACCTTTCCGTATTTCAGCCCGTCTGAACTCGCTACAAAACGGCCTATGCCCAAAGAAGTACATGTACTTCTTTGGGGCGTTTTGGTCTCGCGTTTCCATTGGGATTCAGCCAAGTAGAACCGCGAATCGCGGTAAAAACGTGCAACGCAAAACGAGCGACAAACGCGCATATTCAATACGCCTAGGTGTGAACCCAGCCTAATAGGCAGGTGTAATGAATTCTTTAATATAGCAGACCCCAAGGAAAAGAAAAGAGCACACGGCCAGCCTTTGTTTGATGTGGACTTGTAGTCCCTACATCCTTAATGAAGACTGAGGCTTGGAGCTGGGATGTGGTCTGCGGATGCTGAGAGATGTCATTCGCTGGCCAGCCCTCACATCAGACCATAGCAATGCGCCCTTTGATGTCAGATTCATCGTCCCTTGCAGCCGGACTCTGTAAAGTGTCCCTGTCACCAGTAGGGATCAGCAAACCCGCCTGAGTTTGATTCGCAAAACACTTTTGCGAACCTTGTTTGAAGATCGGATCTTTGCGTCAACCAAAAGTAAAAATTTTATTTCATTCTGCCCAATTGTTGGGCTAATAAGCAAGCTATTGTCAACGAAAAATGGGAAGCCGGGCACAGCCAGTGGGGAACATGTAGCAGTGCCTAAATAATAAAGAAATAATTAATAAATAATTATTTCATAGCTCCAACACACACTGACAAGATGGCATCCGTGAGACCACCCTTTTATAGAAAGGGGGCGGGTTTATACATTCTGCCTTGCAGCACTGGGATCCTCGGTTCAAATCCTGGCCAGGACAATTTCTGCATGGAGTTTGCATGCTCTCCCTGTGTTTGTGTGGGTTTCCTCCGCCAAAGACATGCTGGTAGGGTAATTAGCTCCTATCTAAATTGACCCTGTGTGCATGTGAGATAGGGGCCTTACATTGTAAGCTCTTTGGGGGCAGGGATTGATATGAATGTACATAATGTAAAGTGCTGTGTGCTTTGTCAGTGCTATACAAATACCTGTAATAAATAAATAGTCTTCACAACAGTCACCTATGACCATAAGTGATAGGCCCATGTATCAACATGCGTTATATGACCCATTGATGAGAATGGCGGCACATGAAAATATATGAATGTTGATAACGCACATCAAAGCACATAGCAACGTTCACAGAAAGGTGTAAATTCAGTCTCATAGTGTATCTAATCATAAACATGTGATATAAAAGCAGCTCACTAGTCCTTAGACTCTTATTTCAGGGTTTTTTTCCTTTATTGTCACCTTGTGATCCAGCCAGTAACACACTTCCTGTCCTAGGGTGACCACGTTCACTCGTCGTACTGTATCTTGCAGTGTTGTCACCCTAGAACAGGGTGACAACATGTTCACTCGTCGTACTGTATCTTGCAGTGCTGTCACCCTAGAACAGGACTACAGAACACCTCGCCCTCCCCTCATCCCCATAACTGCACTCAGCTCCAAATATCCTGCTGTGAGCTGACAACACGCATATTTTTTTTCTGGAGTGAGTGGTATCAGCCCTGCCTAGTTGTCTTTTGCTAAACGACTCAGATTCCCCCCCCCCCCCCCCCCACTTTTATTCACCACTCAGCTTAAAAGGGCAACTGAACCTTTGTAGGATTGTCCCCAAACTTCCCCACCCCCCCTTGGTGCATCTCACTAGGACAAGAACGTACCTTCAGCCAGCCCCAATCTAGTAATATTCACTGTGCAGCCCTGCTCACTGGAAAATGTGCTGGGGATGTGTATCCGCAGTTTTTTTTTTGAGGAATTTGCCCTGCCCTGAAACCCTTCAACTCTTCCCTCTCTACAAAATAGACACTATTTTACTGTAGTCCAAGATAATAACTAGGAGAGCTAATTAGACTCCTTGAGATAACACCTGAAGTGTGCAAAAGACACAGGACAGCTCGGAGTTAATGACAAGATCAGGCAATACAATGATTTCCATTATCAGCTGAATTATCTTCCCGATTCTGGTATTCTTCAGCAGCAAAGCGCTTTCAATGGTAGATTTCACAGACTCAGGGGCGTCCCCAGGGGCGTCATCGCGGTCATCTAATTGACGCCTGCCGGCGCCCATCTTGGTGAAGGACGGCGGCAGAAAGAGGAGGGGACGTTCACCCGGCGCGATGAGGTATGCCGCCGGGTCCCCTCCTCTCTTCTGACACTGTCGGTCCATGACCGAGTGCCCGACTTTGTAGAGGGGGTGACACCAAAATGACTGTCAGTCCTTTTGGTGTCACCCCTCCAATGGTGTCACCCAGGTGCGGGCCGCACCCCCCTTGTGACGCCACTGCACAGACCAAAAGGGAGCAAATAAGGGAAATTCATAGTTAAGGTTTACATTCCCTTTAAATAATTGTACCAGACGGTGCTCTATGGCGGTTATTATTAGCAGGTGGGAGGGGGGGAAAGTCTCCCTCTCTGTGGTTTGCAGTCACCTCTACGTTCATAGGAGAGCGCCATACATCACCTGACATAGCTAAAGTGGCAGCTCCATCATCTAGTGATGACTGCGTGTTTGTGTGTGGGTGAATGAGGATATGTCACCGGTGAATTATGGGCCCATTGTGCGCTCTGGGTTACAGACGTGTGTAAAGGGGGGGGATGAAGTTTATGGCAGGTTCTCCCCTCAGACACATTGTCTGCCTATCTCTGCGTGGGGCTGTGTGTAGCCGAGCGTACTTCCCACATCTATTACCAACTGTCACCGGGCATCCATTGGGCGCGGTGGGGGGATGGGGGACGGTGAAATGGAAGATATATACAGTAACAGTATAATAGAAAACAGACGTGGGAATTTAGGCTGTATGGTTCAGCTGCCCATGTGCATGAGCCCATGGAGGTCAGTGAGAATTTGTCCTAAAGCTTACTTACATTGACCAACGCATATGCCCTGAACAGTGGAGAGTATAAGTGAGCACCGGAGAGTATAAGTGAGCACTGGAGAGTATGAGTGAGCACCGGAGAGTATAAGTGAACACCGGAGAGTATAAGTGAGCACCGGAGAGTATAAGTGAACACCGGAGAGTATAAGTGAGCACCGGAGAGTATAAGTGAACACCGGAGAGTATAAGTGAGCACCGGAGAGTATAAGTGAGCACCGGAGAGTATAAGTGAACACCGGAGAGTATAAGTGAACACCGGAGAGTATAAGTGAGCACCGGAGAGTATAAGTGAACACCGGAGAGTATAAGTGAGCACCGGAGAGTATAAGTGAGCACCGGAGAGTATAAGTGAGCACTGGTGAATATAAGTAAACTCCAGAGAGTGTGAAATAACATTGGTGAGTATAAGTGAACACTGGATAATATAAGTGAACACCGGAGAGTATAAGTGAGCACTGGATAATATAAGTGAACACCGGAGAGTATAAGTGAACACTGGATAATATAAGTGAACACCGGAGAGTATAAGTGAGCACTGGAGAGTATAAGTGAACACTGGTGAATATAAGTAAACTCCAGAGAGTGTGAAATAACCGGGAACCGGCTCCATGCTGTTTGGCCGGCTCGATACTGATTGGCCGGGAAGCCAGCTTCCCAGCCAATCAGCATCTAGCTGACTGTGAACACCGGAGAGTATCAGTGAACAGTGGAGAGTATAAGTGAGCACCGGAGAGTATAAGTGAGCACTGGAGAGTATGAGTGAGCACTGGAGAGTATAAGTGAACACCGGAGAGTATAAGTCAGCACCGGAGAGTATAAGTGAACACCGGAGAGTATTGAGTATAAGTGAGCACCGGAGAGGATAAGTGACCGCCGGAGAGTATAAGTGAGCACCGGAGAGTATAAGTGAACACCGGAGAGTATAAGTGAGCACCGGAGAGTATAAGTGAACACCGGAGAGTATAAGTGAGCACCGGCGAGTATAAGTGAGCACCGGAGAGTATAAGTGAACACCGGAGAGTATAAGTGAACACCGGAGGGTATAAGTGAACACCGGCGAGTACAAGTGAGCACCAGAGAGTATAAGTGAACACCGGAGAGTATAAGTGAGCACCGGAGAGTATCAGTGAGCACCGGAGAGTATCAGTGAGCACCGGAGAGTATCAGTGAGCACCGGAGAGTATCAGTGAGCACCGGAGAGTATCAGTGAGCACCGGAGAGTATCAGTGAGCACCGGAGAGTATCAGTGAGCACCGGAGAGTATCAGTGAGCACCGGAGAGTATCAGTGAGCACCGGAGAGTATCAGTGAGCACCGGAGAGTATCAGTGAGCACCGGAGAGTATCAGTGAGCACCGGAGAGTATCAGTGAGCACCGGAGAGTATCAGTGAGCACCGGAGAGTATCAGTGAGCACCGGAGAGTATCAGTGAGCACCGGAGAGTATCAGTGAGCACCGGAGAGTATCAGTGAGCACCGGAGAGTATCAGTGAGCACCGGAGAGTATCAGTGAGCACCGGAGAGTATCAGTGAGCACCGGAGAGTATCAGTGAGCACCGGAGAGTATCAGTGAGCACCGGAGAGTATCAGTGAGCACCGGAGAGTATCAGTGAGCACCGGAGAGTATCAGTGAGCACCGGAGAGTATCAGTGAGCACCGGAGAGTATCAGTGAGCACCGGAGAGTATCAGTGAGCACCGGAGAGTATCAGTGAGCACCGGAGAGTATCAGTGAGCACCGGAGAGTATCAGTGAGCACCGGAGAGTATCAGTGAGCACCGGAGAGTATCAGTGAGCACCGGAGAGTATCAGTGAGCACCGGAGAGTATCAGTGAGCACCGGAGAGTATCAGTGAGCACCGGAGAGTATCAGTGAGCACCGGAGAGTATCAGTGAGCACCGGAGAGTATCAGTGAGCACCGGAGAGTATCAGTGAGCACCGGAGAGTATCAGTGAGCACCGGAGAGTATCAGTGAGCACCGGAGAGTATAAGTGAACACCGGAGAGTATAAGTGAACACCAGAGAGTATAAGTGAGCACCGGAGAGTGTAGGTGAACACTGACTATAAGTGAACACTGGATAATATAAGTCAACCGGAAAGTATAAGTGAACACTGGAGAGTATAAGTGAACACTGGAGAGTATAAGTGAACACCGGAGAGTATAAGTGAACCCAGGAGAGTAAAAGTGAACACTGGATAATATAAGTGAACCGGAGAGTATAAGCAAACACCGGAGAGTATCAGTGAACACCGGAGAGTATCAGTGAACACCGGAGAGTATCAGTGAACACCGGAGAGTATATATGAACACTGGAGATCTACCAACCCTGGAACAAATAACTGGAAATGCAGCATATTCTTTGTCAGGGTAAAATATGTGTTTTTGTAATGATCGTTTATGCATATCTCAATCTGATACCTGAATATTCTTAAATCTATTGAACTGGTTGGAACAGAGAGTCCTAACCTATCAATACAGATTCCATTCATAATCTCGAGCCAATTAATGAAGCATTCTCTATGACCTGTCCCCGCGTAGTGCTGGTGGAATCATTCACCGGTGACGTGTCTTCCTGCGTAATGAAAGACGGATGTCCTCATTGATGGACCCGGCTCCGGGACTTGTATCAATAAATCACACCGGGTGAATTGAATGAATCAGGCAAGAAACATCCTTTCTAGGGTCCACCTGACCTGCTGCAGCTTAAAGTCACATCAAAGCCTCGTCACTCCCAATGATTAATGGCTGGGAAATTGAACGGTTATGAGTAATACTTCAGTGAAAGAATCATCTATATTTGCAATTTAGCTTTCACCGGTATAACTCACTTTCTTCTTTTAGATTTTTCTTTAGATGTTCCATTACTTTACCTCTTTGTCTGCCTTGCATGAAAAACAAAGTCTCAATATCAGTTGCCCGTATGTCTTTTTTTTTTAATACGCTCTGAATTGTAGTTTTTTCCTGTGATCATTATACTTCATGGTCTTGCTCGGCTTCTTTTCAAGGCAGATTCACTTTTAATTAAAGTACCTTATTAGATCCCCTTCTGTGCACCTAGAAAACCCACTGAACCCTGAGGTCGGCCTGAACTGTGGCCTTGGCCTAAAGCAGGGCTCCAGGCAAACAAAATCTAAAACCAATATACATGCATAGGAGAGTTTTTATCTGCAAAAGGGTCTGTATTTTTGTCCCAATTGGTGTCTGCTCCCAGACACGTCTGAACTCTGCTGCCTTAAAGGGAACCTGTCACAACAGTTCTACTATTACAATCTTAAGCACCCTGTCTCTGTTGGAAGAGAAGGTTGCCTTGCCCTGTAAGTTAGGTTCTGAAGAGAGACAGTTACAGGTGAAATAAGAGTGGAGGGATGGAAGTCCTTTGGAAGAACAGTCATTGGGGAAATTAGGGGAGAGGGATTGGGGTCCTCAAGAGGGACAGTTACAAGGCAAATACGGACAGAGGAATAGGGGTCCTGAGGAGGGACAGTTACAGGAGAAAGAAGGAGAGGGGGCTACGGGTCCTGAGGAGGCATATCTACTGGGCAAGAAATGACACAGGGAAAGGGTTCCTGAGGAGGGACATCTACTGGGGAAGAAAAGACAAGGGAGTCCTGAAGAGGGCCAGTTACAGTGGAAAGAAGGACAGAGTTATAGGGGTCCTGATGAAGAACAGTTACAGAGGAAAAGACAGAGGGATAGGGGTCTTGAGGAGGGACAGTTACAGGGAAATGAGAGAAAAAGGCATAGGGCTTCTAAAGAACAGTTACAGAAGAGAGGGCTAGGGGTCTTGGGGTGGGACATCTACTGGGAAAGAAAGGAAGGAGGGCTAGGGGTCCTGAGGAGAGACGTCTCCTGGGGACGAAAGGACAGAGGGCTAGGGGTCCTGAGCATAGTTACATAGTTACATAGTATTTGAGGTTGAAAAAAAAAGGGAACAGTTTAAAAACTGACAGAAAAGGAAAAAGAGTTTTTAAATACTAAAAAAGGGTCTAAAAAGGAAGGAAGGAAGCAGAGACAACAAGTATACCAAAAATCAAGCACTTAATATATCCCAAACAGTTCAAATCCAATTTTTTAACGCCACTTAGCTTCCAGGCACTTTGTTCTCCAAGCCCTGTTGTGAGCAGAGACATCTCCTGGGGAAGAAAGGCAGGAGGGCTAGAGGTCCTGAGCAGAGACGTCTCCTGGGGAAGAAAGGAAGGAGGGCTAGAGGTCCTGAGGAGAGATGTCTCATGGGGAAGAAAGGAAAGAGGACTAGGGGCCCGGAGGAAAGACATCTCTTGGGGAAGAAAGGACAGAGGACTAGGGGTCCTGAGGAGAGACATCTTTTGGGGAAGAAAGGACAAAGGACGAGGGGTCCTGATGAAAGACATCTCCTGGGGAAAGAAAGGATGGAGGACTTGAAGTCCTGAGGAGAGACATCTACTGGGGAAGAAAGGACAGAGGACTCGGGGTCCTGATGAAAGACATCTCCTGGGGAAGAAAGGACAGAGGACTCGGGGTCCTGATGAAAGACATCTCCTGGGGAAGAAAGGACAGAGGACTAGGGGTCCTGAGGAAAGACATCTCCTGGGGTACATCTCCTGGGGAAGAAAGGCAGGAGGGCTAGAGGTCCTGAGCAGAGACGTCTCCTGGGGAAGAAAGGAAGGAGGGCTAGAGGTCCTGAGGAGAGATGTCTCATGGGGAAGAAAGGAAAGAGGACTAGGGGCCCGGAGGAAAGACATCTCTTGGGGAAGAAAGGACAGAGGACTAGGGGTCCTGAGGAGAGACATCTTTTGGGGAAGAAAGGACAAAGGACGAGGGGTCCTGATGAAAGACATCTCCTGGGGAAAGAAAGGATGGAGGACTTGAAGTCCTGAGGAGAGACATCTACTGGGGAAGAAAGGACAGAGGACTCGGGGTCCTGATGAAAGACATCTCCTGGGGAAGAAAGGACAGAGGACTCGGGGTCCTGATGAAAGACATCTCCTGGGGAAGAAAGGACAGAGGACTAGGGGTCCTGAGGAAAGACATCTCCTGGGGAAGAAAGGACAGAGGACTAGGGGTCCTGAGGAGAGACATCTCTTGGGGAAGAAAGGACAAAGGACGAGGGGTTCTGAGGTAAGACTTCTCCTGGGGAAAGAAAGGATGGAGGACTAGGGGTCCTGAGGAAAGACATCTCCTGGGGAAGAAAGGACAGAGGACTAGGGGTTCTGAGGAGAGACATCTCTTGGGGAAGAAAGGACAGAGGACTCGGGTTCCTGAGGAGGGCCAGTTCTAGAGGAAAGAAAGGCACAAAGTTAAGGGTCCTGAAAAGGGTCATTTGGGAAATGTGCATTTTTTTTTAACACTTCCAGTACCCAGCAGGTTAAGCAGAATTTCCCATGCTGCCCGTAGCCAGGATCTGTCACCGCTAAGTAAGATGTGACTCATGGGAATGGAGTTTAAAGCTCCCTGATGGAGCCGCCCATCAACACACAAGCCTGGAGGCACAAAAACGCTTAGCTGCCTCTCTGTGTCACGAGCCGGGCATGTTGGAGCAGAGCGAGCAGTGCTGCGGCGGGGTGCCTGGAGTCCCTCACCCGTAACTCTATTTCTGTGTCTCTTACCTGCTTCTTGACATGTTCAGCATGGTGGCAGCTGGGTGAGGTCAGGAGAACACAGGCCCAAGGTGAGATTGTTGGGCTGGAAGCGCTGAGGGCACCGGACTTCCACTTTGCAAAACCCTCAATCTGCTTAGCGATCTATTGTAAGCAGAGACTTCAGGAACATGAGCCAACTCTGCACTGATCCTAAAGTGTCTGTAAACCCCAACAATCAACTTCTCATATTTGCTCCCTTTTGGCCCGATAAATATCCCATTGAGAGCCTTGTTGTATCTGTTCAATAACTGCAAAAAATACCTGTTGATCCTGCCCGAAGTCATGAGAGCCGATAACTTCCTGTGCTCTCTGTCTGGTGCTAACTGTTATCAGTTACATTGCTCCCAGATATCACTAAGAACTATAAAACAGCTCCTTCTTGTTATGGAGCTGCGGATAGGAGGAAGTGATTTGCAGTCCTGTCCTAAGGTGACAATGCTGCCCCTCCATAGATACAGTGCACTGAGTGAGTCTTGTCATTCTAGGACAAGAAGTCGGTTACTGGCAGGGTCACCAGGTGAAAATAAAAGGAAAAAAGCCTGAAAATGAATTCAGCCACCTCCTCTTTTTTATATACTTAGGAGAGAGTGGTTAAGATTATACTGGTGACTTCCTGTAATAAAGACCAATCACATCTTGTCTCTGCCCCCTCCTGTAATAAAGACCGGTCACTGCTGCTCTCTCTTTTTGTGCAGGGTGTCTGGTCTGGTCTCCGTCCACCTTCTGTAGTTTTCTGCTGACAGCCTGTAGTGGGTGGGGCCTTCTGGGTCCCTCCCACAGCTCTGGTTTCTGCACAGGTGATGCTGATGATGAGGTCACTGCTTCTACAAGCTAATATCTATGCTTCCAAAGGCATTTGGTGCACACAAAGTAGATTCTTTTTCCATTGCAGGTATTGAGGAATATATTTAAATTAAACATTTTTGTTCTTGTATTTAGACACTATTTGCTTAATGTGGAGTCCAGCTTTAAGTTTCATTGCTGTCATATATGGGGACGGCAGGCCTACCATTCCTGGCATTAAAGGAGAAATATGGGGTTAAGGCTTCTCCCCATAGTTCTCCTTAGGGTAACGGGAGGACACAAACTAGCATCCTCCCGTCACCCTAGGCTCAGTATACCGCAAGCTGTAGCTCGCGGTATACTGAGACGCGCAGCTGAAGCGGATCCCGACAATTATGCCGGGATCCGCCCAGCTGCGTCACTGGCAGCTGGCTCTGCCTATCTAGAGGCAGAGCCAGCTGTACCCGCCCCCTCCCCCATCCGTTCTGCCAGTCAGCGCTGGCGGATCGGAGCGGGGAGGGGGGAATCCAGCCCCTCCCCTGTCACGGCAGAGAGCCGTGACAGGATCGAGAGGTGAGCAAACGCCGGTATGTGTTCGCTCACCTCCCGATCTACTGAGCCGACCTGAGGCAGTCTCATTGTCACAGGTCGGCTAGAACTATGAGGTGAGTGAAAAGCACCCACCTCATAGTTCTCCTTTAACAATGACTGATGGTCAATCTGGGGGGCATTGGTGGGCATCTGACTGGTGGCTGGTAGATAATGGCATTGAAGGGTGCCTAGGAAAGCGAGGGGTGTTGGGGATTTTTTGTAGGGTGTGCTATAAGAGTGAGGTTGTGCATGGGCAATATCAGCGCCTCGTTTCTGCAGACGCAGTTTGTGGTGCTTTAACCATTTTGGAATACATTGCTTTGCTCTGCTGTAAACAAGTGCGGTGAGCAGCTGCTTATCTACAGTCCTGGCTTTCCTTGGTGTGGTGGCTGGAAGCCTGTCATTATCCCCCTGGTAGCTCCTGTACCACGTCTAGTCGGGACTAGAATGCTGCGTGTGCTGCTATTGGCTGTAATTAAACACAATTATTGTACAGAAGAGGCACCTCTGAGCACAGAGTGTAAACATCGCCGTCCTCCACCCACACTGCCTGCGTTTCATGCATGGATATAGACCGCCATGCTTAAAGGGGAACGCCAGGTGCGGCACAATGTAAATGTGTGAGATGAAAATCAAAATTTTTCCAAAAAAAACAAAATGAAAAACCAAAAATTTTAAAAAATTATTTTTAAAAAATAAGAAAATAAACAAATAAATA
>NW_017308909.1:93523-94315 GCF_000935625.1 Nanorana parkeri | reverse complement strand
GCGATATAAATCCTGTATCATAATAATAATAATATTTATATATATTTATAAACTCTATCTATCTATCTATCTATCTATCTATCTATCTATCTATCTATCTATCTATCTATCTATCTAATCTATCTATTGTGATGGACTACAATCTCAATACAGATTACTTAACTAAATGTGAGATTGTAGTCCATCCTGGGAGTGAGCTTGGATCGGTGACTACTTTACAACACACACAGGGATCATGGGGAACAAAAGTAGTCCCCCTCCAGAAGGATGGACAGTGTCAGCACCAATTCAGAGATGATTTGAGGGTCTACAGCCGAGTGATACACAAATAAGATACATTGTTGCTCATAGTTAAGGTTCTTGAATGTATTTTTAAGGTTTAACTCCTGAGTTTAGTGTCACTTTAAGTTAGCCAATGAAGCGTATCACCTAAACGGCAAACTTTCGTCACTTATCATTATCAGCCACTAGATGGCGCACTGCATTCCACTCTCCCTCCTATGATTAGAGTATCTGTGACTGGGAGTCTTTTCATTGCCTTGTCTTTGCACCCTGTCATTAGCTAACTGGAAAATTGTTACAGTCTAACATTTCCAATTGAGAGTAGCAGGATAAGCAGGTACAGCCACTGCTACATCTGTTGCGTGTTTGTCTGATGGGGGGATACAAAGTGATTGCTAAGTGGCTACTATTAGTCGTAGCTCCCAATTTCTCCTATTTAGTAGGGACTGGAAGTCTTTCGGATACAAATTCAGCAGTGTTCCTGGTTGTTGTTTTTTTTGTTGTTGGGGG
>NW_017308909.1:89777-93461 GCF_000935625.1 Nanorana parkeri | reverse complement strand
GGAATTGATCTGTGTGTATAATTTAAATATAAAATTCTATAAAGTATTTTGCAATACTAGTTTATCCCCTTAAGGACAAAGGCCTTTTTTTCCATTCTTTGTACCCATGTTATAATCCACATTTTATGCCTGAAATTTACTGAAAACCCCCAAACATTATATATTTTTTGGAAGGCAAGACCCTGTAGAATGAAATGCCGGCAGTTGCAAATGTTTATGTTACACGACATTTGCGCAACTTATTAACAAACCCAAAAATGTAGTAAAAAATGCACTTTTCACTCAACCTCATAGTTTGAGCCGACGTGTGACAATGAGACTGTCACAGGTCGGCTCAATAGATCGGGAAGTGAGCAAACACATACCATCGCTCGCTCACTTCTCGATCATCTCCCTGCAGAGAGCAGTGACTGTCACTCACGGCTCCCTGCAGGGATTCCTCCCCGCTCCGATCCTCCAGCGCTGACTGGAGGAACGGACGGGGGCGGGTACAGCTGTCTCTGCCTCTAGATAGTCAGTGCCAGCTGTCACGCACGCAGCTGGGTGGATCTCGACAGTAATGTCTGGATCCGTCCCGGCTGCAGCGGTCTCAGTATACCACGAGCTGCAGCTCGCGGTATACTGAGCTTTGGGTGACGGGAGGACGCTAGTTTATGTCCTCCCGTGACCCTAAGTAGAACTATGGGGAAAAACACTGACCCCATAGTTCTCCTTTAAATACAATTTACTACCCCAAACCACTATATCAAACCATTTTTTTTTGTAAAATATGAAAGACGAGGTTACAACGAGTAAATAGATACCCAACATGCCCAGGTTAAAAATTGTATATGTCTGTGAAATGGCATCAGAATTCAAACAAGCACACTAAGTTAGGGATGGCAGGTGTATGGTGTTGGTTGATCTGTAAGGACCTGTTCCTCTGCACCTCTAGGATCTGCTGTCGTTATTGGAGTATATTGGCAAACAAATATATTTGCTTAGATCACTAGAACCGGATTCCAAAAGTCTGCATGTATCAATTTCCTGGATCCCCAGCAATTATCACTGGTTCCTCCTGCTGACCTCCCATCACTCCCGACAGTGTCAGTATCCCAGCCACCTTTGTGGGGGCCAGTTCTATGGCCGGAGGGGTGCAGATGATTAAACTTGCAACTGATGATTATGTAGTAGGGTTGCCACCTGTCCAGGATTCCCCCGGACAGTCCGGGTTTTGAATGCCTTGTCCGGATTTCATGACAGCAGAAACCCAGACACAAGATGTCAGGTAGACAGGGAAAGCCAAAATTAAGATAGGGGCTACTGGCCCCCCACTAAAAATAATCTTGACTGTGATATTTACATATAAATGGGCGGCGCTATTTACATATAAATAAGCCGTGACTCATTCTCCCAAAAAAATGTCCGCGTATCGCTACAGTGTTCAGGTAGGCAACCTTATTATGTAGTGTCAGCCATTACAGGCTGAAGAGAGGCCGCAGGGCTGGTACATACACAGAGATGTTGTATGTGTATTCCTGTATCTCTGCGGTTGCTGGGAGAGGTGCAGAAGCCACCAACAGACTTGATTCATACTTTCCTTGGACAGGGCTGATGAAAAGGATTATTATAGCTATAAAACCAGTTGCCATGGGCTTGTCATAAACCAGAACACGCTGCCTTCCTGGATACATCAAACACGGTGTGAGCAGTGGCCCAGCCTATGTTGTGTCCTATGTGATGCCTTTGATGGCTCTCATGTCATCTGTTCGGTTATAGATCGGGCTCGCTAAAGAGCACCTGTCATTCAGTGCTGGAAAGCTCAGCTATGGAGGTGTAAGACTGCAGAGTTGGCCGAATCATTGGCAAATACTTGGTGGGACACAAAGCTCCAAGAGCTGTAGGAAAGATAGGAGTGATGTAGTTCGCTGAGCTCCACCTGTAAATAAAACCATTTTAGGTGGAAGGACTCTGATTATTCTATCTTTCTAAAAAGTTTGGCACTCAACCTGTTTTGTTTTTGTGGGTTTTTTTCAAAATACACTATTAAGCAGTTTGGGCAATCAAGCCAACAAGGCGCAAGTATGTCTTGCATGGAACTTTGTATGTGATAGTGAGCATCGTGGAAAATAATGGTCCCAATCTGCTACGTTATTCTATTTCAGCTTTTACTTTGCTCCAAGTGAGGGATCAGTGGCATTGCCCTCATCAGACACCTAAAGCTGAACTCTGTGCAGAAAAATGTTCATTTATATTAGGGTTGCACAGATACCAAGTACAGTACTCGGTACAAGTACAAGTACATGTACAAATACTTTTGAGCTCCAAGACTACACTAGAGAAAAATTCAAAAATTAGTCATTTGTAAGGAGCACACGGAGCTCCCGGGATTTGTACATCTCTGTTTTAAAGGAGCACTTGTTTACAGCAGAGCAAAGCAATGTATTCCAAAATGGTTAAAGCACCACAAACTGCGTCTGCAGAAACGAGGCGCTGATATTGCCCATGCACAACCTCACTCTTATAGCACACCCTACAAAAAATCCCCAACACCCCTCGCTTTCCTAGGCACCCTTCAATGCCATTATCTACCAGCCACCAGTCAGATGCCCACCAATGCCCCCCAGATTGACCATCAGTCATTGTTAAAGGAGAACTATGAGGCGAGTGCTTTTCACTCACCTCATAGTTCTAGCCGACCTGTGACAATGAGACTGTCACAGGTCGGCTCAGTAGATTGGGAGGTGAGCGAACACATACCGGCGTTCGCTCACCACTGTCACGGCAGGCTGGATTCCCCCCTCCCCGCTCCGATCTGCCAGCGCTGACTGGCGGAACGGACGGGGGAGGGGGCGGGTACAGCTGGCTCTGCCTCTAGATAGGCAGAGCCAGCTGTCAGTCACGCAGCTGGGCGAATCCCGGCATAATTGTCGAGATCCGCTTCAGCTGCGGCGTCTCAGTAAACCGCGAGCAGCAGCTCGCGGTATACTGCGGCGTCTCAGCTCGCGGTATACTGAGCCTAGGGTGACAGGAGGACGCTAGTTTGTGTCCTCCCGTTACCCTATTGAGAACTATGGGGAAAAGCCTTAATCCCATAGTTCTCCTTTAATGTACGATTTTGTTTTTATAAATATAAATAAAGGGATGCACAGATACCAGTTTTGCGAGTACTGATACATTTTTGTTTATTGTCATGTGACAGTTTTACTAAAACAATACAGACTAATGATTTCAGGACTGTATATTTATCCCTCCATAGCCATTAAGTATACAAATCCCTTTTGTGCATCAAATGCAATTACAAACCCATATGTTACATTGTAAAAGTAGCAATGACATCATCACCGTGCTGCACATAGGCTGTGCAGAGAGCAGAGCTGTGGGAGGGGCTCAGCAAGTTCCACCCACTATAGACCGCCTGCAGAAAACAACAGGAGGGGGCGGAAACAAGACCAGTCACCCTGCACAATGAGAGAGAACAGCCGTGACTGGTCTTTATTACAGGAGGGGGCGGAGACAGGACCAGTCACCCTGTACAGGGGGAGAGAGCAGCAGTAAGCGGTCTTTATTACAGGAGGGGGCAGAGACAGGACCAGTCACCCTGCACAAGGAGAGAGAGCAGCAGTGAGCGGTCTTTATTACAGGAAGCTCCAAGTCTCACACTGGATTACTGCACAGATCTGGAAGAAATACACAAAACTCACC
>NW_017308909.1:78151-89381 GCF_000935625.1 Nanorana parkeri | reverse complement strand
ACTGGCGGAACGGACGGGGGAGGGGGCGGGTACAGCTGGCTCTGCCTCTAGATAGGCAGAGCCAGCTGTCAGTCACGCAGCTGGGCGAATCCCGGCATAATTGTCGAGATCCGCTTCAGCTGCGGCGTCTCAGTAAACCGCGAGCAGCAGCTCGCGGTATACTGCGGCGTCTCAGCTCGCGGTATACTGAGCCTAGGGTGACAGGAGGACGCTAGTTTGTGTCCTCCCGTTACCCTATTGAGAACTATGGGGAAAAGCCTTAATCCCATAGTTCTCCTTTAATGTACGATTTTGTTTTTATAAATATAAATAAAGGGATGCACAGATACCAGTTTTGCGAGTACTGATACATTTTTGTTTATTGTCATGTGACAGTTTTACTAAAACAATACAGACTAATGATTTCAGGACTGTATATTTATCCCTCCATAGCCATTAAGTATACAAATCCCTTTTGTGCATCAAATGCAATTACAAACCCATATGTTACATTGTAAAAGTAGCAATGACATCATCACCGTGCTGCACATAGGCTGTGCAGAGAGCAGAGCTGTGGGAGGGGCTCAGCAAGTTCCACCCACTATAGACCGCCTGCAGAAAACAACAGGAGGGGGCGGAAACAAGACCAGTCACCCTGCACAATGAGAGAGAACAGCCGTGACTGGTCTTTATTACAGGAGGGGGCGGAGACAGGACCAGTCACCCTGTACAGGGGGAGAGAGCAGCAGTAAGCGGTCTTTATTACAGGAGGGGGCAGAGACAGGACCAGTCACCCTGCACAAGGAGAGAGAGCAGCAGTGAGCGGTCTTTATTACAGGAAGCTCCAAGTCTCACACTGGATTACTGCACAGATCTGGAAGAAATACACAAAACTCACCGAGATTCCAGAAGAATACACAGGACTCTTCAACTTCTTCTAGACAATATTTACTTACCTCGGGGTTCAGCTTTAAGTTCCTTCAAATATGGAACCTGAGCTGACTCTGAATGGGCAGAACCTTCCTCGGCTCGTATATTATGACAGTTTTAATATGTTTTGTGTGGACCTTAATGTTCTCTTAGGAGAAATAATGACTCAGCCGAGACTGTCAATGTTTATGTTTCTTTTATTCTTGTTTTCTACTGATACTGTACCTTGTGCAATCTCCTATAGGAATGTAACACACGTTGGACATTTGTAACAAAAACAAAAGCTTTGACCAAAGCCATCGGCATACAGTGCTCCAATATAAACTGCTCCTTTAACAAGAATTCTGGATTCGGGAGTGGAGGCCTTTTTTAATATTTAGGATTTCATTGCTCTCTGTTTCCCTCTTATGGAGTTTTGTTTTCACTTTTTATAGGACAGGAAGTGATGGGAAATCTCCCCAACGGGGTCACAAACAGTAACAGAAACACATTTCTGGTGGAGAGGAGAAGGACTAGAACTTCTGGCAATAATTTAACATTCATGTCACTTTAATGATACAAAACCGCATTAAAGGAGAACTATGAGGTTAGGGCTTTTCACCATAGTTCTCCCCAGGGTCACGGGAGGACACAAACTAGCGTTCTCCCGTGACCCAAAGCTCAGTATACCGCCAGCTACAGCTCGCAGTATACTGAGACCGCCGCAGCCGGGACGGATCCCGACATTACTGTCTGGATCCACCCAGCTGTGTGATTGACAGCTGGCTCTGCCTATCTAGAGGCAGTGTGCCCGCTCCCTCCCCTCGTCCGTTCCGCCAGTCAGCGCTGGAGGATTGGAGCGGGGAGGGAGGAATCCCTGCAGGGAGCCGTGAGTGATAGTCACGGCTCTCTGCAGTGACAGGATCGAGAAGTGAGCGACGGTATGTGTTTGCTCACTTCCAGATCTATTGAGCCGACGTGTGACAGTTTCATTGTCACACGTCGGCTCCAACTATGAGGCTCATTCACATCTGCAGAAAAATGCACAGAGAGCGACAGTCATTACAGACTACAAGTCCCAGCGTAACCCAATGACTGCAGTGCTTTCATGCTGCGCTTGTAGTATTATCGTGCTGTAGTCATGCACCTGTTCTATACAGATCTCAGGGTTCGTGCCTTCCTAAACCTGCTTTAATCAGTCATGATTAAAGGTGCCTCTTTCCGCCTGTATCGCCCTGCTGTAATTATTATTGTTGGTGGAAAGCCCCGCGCCGCTCGCTATGATCATCCACCACTGTCAGGGAGAAGTTGTCACCCTGCCAGCTTGTAATGACAAGCCGAGCTTTGACGCAGGACAATTAGAGGGCGAACATCTTCATCTCACTTCCCCGTACCTGCTTGGAAGTGAATATTTCCACCTATTGTTCCTACTGAACACTTTGTATTTCTCCTCATTAAAGTGAACCTGTCTCCCTCCCAGGCCATTCAAACTGAGCACATGAAGAATACAATGTATAAGTAGAGGTTCTGGCTTGTCGAATTAACAAGTAGGTCCAGAGATACAGGCAGCTGAATATATGTGCAAATCTTGACTTTCCTGTGAAACTCAAGCCTGGCCCTTCCCCCTCTCAGCTCCATTCAGCTTCCTGATTGGTCAGTAGAGCTGGCCATCACATTATAATGTAATGAGGGGAAGATGCTGCTTGCTTTTCAGCTCCTGTTGTATGATTGAAACCTGGTGTCAAGCCTTCCGATAAGGGGTCACTGTTCTGATGTCGAGCTTATCCTCTCCTGTTATAACATACCCCCCCCTCCCCCCCCCACACACACACCCACACACACACACACACATTCTATTGGAGACCGTTGTTTTAACTCTCAGCATCACCTAAATCTTAAGCAGCTGTAAAGCTCCCAGCATCTCCTCTCCTGTTATGACATCAGCCTTGTAATAGGAATACATAGTAGAGTTGTTTCTGATAATACAATTAAAGCTTATATGAAAAAATCCCTTTTATGTAGTGAGCGCCGCCTTCCGTCTGCCCATCACTTCCAACAACTTCCTGGATTCCCAGCGTGCTTTGCGTCTCTTTCCCTGCGGCTTGATGTGATGCAATCTCCATGTCTCAATACTACGTCTCCCATCATGCATTGCCTCCAGCAAGCAGTGATAATGTTACATTGTTCAGGCGTTGAGTTGTAGTTCAGAAGCCGGGCTCTGTGAGAGCGGTGACACAAGGAAGTTCATATTCATAGAGCTGAGTGAAATGGTGTCAGTGCATTGAGGAAGTCCATCCTTTGGGCATCTTCAATAGGTAAGTTTATTAAACAACGGAACCATCTCAGTTCCTTCTTCAGGCAAACAAAGTGATGTCATCAAAGTCATATGAGTCATCCCTTTGTCTGATGAAGGAACTGAGATAGTTCCGAAACGTTGTTTCACATTGTGATGTAACCCTCCAACATCAATAAAGGACGGGTTGGATGAGTGAATATTGGAGTTCCGGTGACTTCTTTATTTATGACTTTCAAGTCTTCATTCACTCGGATTTATTATTTTGAAGTCGATCCATTCCTGTATTACCCAGAATCCTGGCTTACTCCAGTCATGTGACCAATGCCTCATTTTATAAGTGCTCCTTCACTGATACTCTAAAGTAGGGATGCACCGATACCGTTTTTTTCGGTATCGAGTACCAATATTTTTTTCTTCGTTACCCGCCGATACCGAATACCGATACCAGAAGTCCCATTAAGGAAGTCGGGCATTGTGTAATGACTCACCACCTGGCTTCCAGATTAGCAGAGAAGCAGTCTCCATGCTTCCTCGTCACCCTGTGACGAGGGAGCATGGAGCCCGCTTTCTGGCCAATCAGGAAGCCGCGGGGGGGGGGGCGTGTAATGACCCGCCGCCTGGCTTCCTGATTGGCCTGCTTCCCAATCAATCAGAAGCCAGGCGGCAAGTTATTACACAGCGCCTGACTTCCTGATTGGCCAGAAAGCGGGCTCCATGCTCCCTCGTCACAGGGTGACGAGGAAGCATGGAGCCGGCTTCCCGGCCAATCAGGAAGCCTGAAGGCAAATCATTACCTGCCCCCCGGCTTTGTGATTGGCTGGGAAGCCAGCTCTGTGCTCCCTGGTGACGAGGGAGCCGGCTTCCTGGCCAATCAGGAAGCCGGGCAGCGTGTAATGACTCGCTGCCCGGCTTCCTGTTAACGGAATTTCCGGTATCGGGCCAGGCACCTGGAGCATTTGGGCGAGTACTCGTACTCTCCCAAACACTCGGTATTGGCACCGATACCGATACTAGTATCGGTGCATCCCTACATTAACGCCATCGGGGCAACACAGTGGCGTAGTGGTTAGCGCTTCTGTTTGAATCCAGGCCGGGCCACATCTGCAAGGAGTTTGCATGTTCTCCCTGTGCATCCATGGGTTTCCCCCAAGTACTCTGGTTTCCTCCCACACGCCAAAGACATGCTGGTAGGCTAATTGGTTCCTGTCTAAATTGGCCCTCTATGCATGTGTGATAGGGGAGTTAGAGTGTAAGCTCCTTAAAGGGCACAGTCTGATGTGAATGAGCACCGTGTAAAGCGCTACGTAAATTGTCGGCACTCTATAAATACCAATAATAAATAAATTATGATGAAAACCCAGCAAGCGGCATTTTCGGGAGAGGTTTGGACACGGCAAGCTCCATACTTCAGGTATTCTTTACAGCTGGTAGATGTAGTAAAAGTTCTGGCTGCAGGAAGTGTCTCCCTGGAAGTGACTCCAATATGGAAGCCATTCATCATGAATGGTCTTTGATCTTCTGGGGCTCTCCACATCCCGGCAGGTTCAATGGAACACTTGGCAGTAAATCCCGGTTAAATCTCATTGATAATTAGGTTTCCCCAATGAGTGACACTCCTTTCTTTTTTCTCTCGCCGCGGTGGTTGGGATGAAAGCTGCGGATAAACGTTCCCTGTAACACCCCGGGGAACGTGCACAATACGTCCCTTTGTGTCAGGGAGCGTGAGAGGCTTGAGTCAGCGAGCTCTGCAAACAGTGACACACACGCTGCATGGCCGAGGTGGATGTTCAGACAGGCGGTGCGCTTTGTCAGCCCGGCAGGTTTCGCTCTGATCTGCGGGACGGGTACACGGAGATGCTGCCAGAGTCCTAACAAAAGACCAGAGAAATACAATCTGCCATCTTCTCACCGCCGTTCCCACCGCTGGCAGCGTTCGTCGGTTCCGCAGCTGTGTGGTGCGGCGAGTTGGACGTTGTCCAGGATCACCCTGACAAGGCATTGTGTGCCCGATCCTAAAGAACAACTCCAGCCAAATCCTTTTATTAAGCGGAACTCTCCTGGACTGGAATAGCTTCCTCTGATGTCACTGCACACTGGGAGCCTCTCACAATGTGCATTAGAAGCTGCAGGAAGTCAGAGAGAGCCCGCCTCATTTCCTGGCTGGAGGACGTCCAGCATCATCTTGGTCTGACTGCCCCTGCCCCTTTCACTCATTGTATTTCAGGGTTTTTTTAAATCATGGAGGCTCAGATGTGAGCATTACCTAGGGTGGTCGGTAGGGATGCACCGAGTACCGATAATTTTTTTTCGGTACTCGCCGATACCAATTACCGAGTAACGGAAGTCCCATTCAGGAAGCCAGGTGGCGTGTAATGACTCGCCACCTGGCTTCCTGATTAGCCGGGAAGCGTGTAAAGAGTCGCCACCTGGTTTCCCGATTAACAAAAAAGTCCCCTCTTACCTTAGAATGTGCAGCCTGTCATCCCCCGGGGCCTCTCCAGTGAAAACGCGGCCTTCGTCTGGTACCCAGTCTACCCGGCCAATCAGGAAGCAGGGCACGGTGTAATAACGTGCTGCTTTCTGATTGGCCGGGAGGCCGGCTCCATGCTCTCTTGTCATGAGATGACGAGGGAGCATGAAGCCGGCTTCCCGGTCAATCAGAAAGCAGGGCGTTGCGTCATTAGACGGCGCCCGGCTTCCTGATTGGAGGGCTCGGGCTGGGTACCGGACGAAGGCCGCATTCTCGCTGGAGAGGCCCTGGTGGATGACAGGCTACACATACTAAGGTAAGGTAACCTTACCTCACGAGGCCAGCTTCCGTTCAATCGCGAAACCGGGCAGCGTGTAATGACGCACTGCCCGGCTTCCTGATACCGGAAGTACTCGGGCTAGGCATCGGAGCATTTGGGCGAGTACGAGTACTTGGCCATATACTCGGAATCGGCACCGATATCGATACTAGTAGTGGTCGGCATGCAAATACAGCCTGTCTGGGAACACCCACTTTTCCAGGCTGACATCACACATCAATGCATTTTGCATAACTCCTCCCAAGAGCGAGCCCACTGCGGGCTCCTGAGACAGTACTGAGGCAGGGTGCTGTGATGTTTTAAGGAAGCTATGTAAAGAACCCCTTTGGCTCCTCCTGCCAGCCATGATTTGCCTGCACTGCATAGGGGAGCACAAAGACCCAGTGGGAATGCCACTGGGTCTACAATAAAGCATGTAAAGAAAAAAGGTTTCATTTAAAAATTCATTAGTGTGTTGATGAGGGTGGAGGGGAGAACCAGGAAAGGCCAAATGTAAGGTTACATTTCAGCTTTAGATATTCTACCCCTTTCCCCTCTGTACAATACTTATTATTGTCTGTGTTCTCAGACAACAGAAACATGAAAAGGGGTCATGTATGTGTATATGGCGTGGGAGATACTCCAGTGGGGGCCAGTGGAGTTTGGGGGCCCTGACTGACCAGACAGTGATTTGGTAACTCTGTGTGCTAGGGGTCACCGTTTTTTACATCTCATTACTGCTCTCTGCTCCACTTTATTAGATAACCTCTATGGCTGGACGTGATGTAAACACTATATTGTCAGATCGGTAATGTACAGCCTGTTGTATTGTCTATTTCTGGTAATTCTGTTACATTACATGTACAATTGTGCTATTCATTGGCCTAACCTCTGGAATGACACGGCTCTAATCGTATTATGGGGTACACAGCGTGCTCGCCTCATCTCTCTCATTTCCTTCCAGTACATTGTATTGCAGCTGAACATCTGGCACTTGGAGGTTATCACATTTTATGTCATTGTTTGATTTCACTGCAATCTTCTCATTCCCTTCCTTCCTTCTCTCCTCCTTCCATCCGTCCTTCCTTCTCTCCTCCTTTTCTTCCTTCCTTCTTTCTCTCCTTTTCTAATTTCCTTCCCTTCTCCCTTCCTTCCATCCTGCCCTACCCCTTTCCATCATTTCCTTCTTCCTTCCTTCTCTCCTTTTCTCATTTCCTTCCTTCCCTTCTCCCCTCCTTCCTTCCTTTTTTTCATCCTTCCTGCCCTCCTTTCTTCCTTCTCTCTTTTTCTTTTTTTTCTTTCTTTCTTTCTCTTTCTTTCTTTCTTTCTTTCTTTCTTTCTTTCTTTCTTTCTTTCTTTCTTTCTTTCTTTCTTTCTCTCCTCTAATTTTTCCTTCCATCCTCCCCTCTTTCCTTTTCCCTACTTTCCTCCTCCTCTTGTTTCTTCCTTCTTTCCGTTTCTCTTTTCCTTCCCTTCTCCGCTCCTTCGTTTTCATTTTTCCTTCCTTTCATCCTCCCTCCCTTTGTTCTTTCCTTCCAGCTTTCCTTTTCTCTTTTTCTTGCTTTATTCCTTCCTTCTTTTTTTATTTTCTCTTTTCCTGCCTTCCCTCCTCTCCTCATTCCCTCCTTTCTGTCCTTCCTTGCTGTTTCCCTTTTCCTTAATTTCCTCCTCCCCTCCTCTCATCCTTCCTTCCTTCCTTTCCTCTTTTCCTTCCTTCTTTCCGTTTTTCCTTCCCTCTTCCCCTCATTACTTCCTTCTTGTTTTCTTTTTCGCCTTTCCTCCTCCCTTCCTTCCTTTCTTTCTTACTTCTTTCCTTTTCCCTTCTCCCTTCCTTGACATGACAGTACGATGTGTTGCAGAGCGTTAGGGGCGGCATGTAAAATGAATGCCACTGAAACAAGCCAGCACACATTGCAGTACGGTGAGTGCTCCTGCTACACATAGATGTAAATCGGCCCTTACTGAAGTGGGCCAGAGACGGTGATGGTGGTGGTGGATGGGGAAGGTGAAGGTGGGGAGGGGTATTTGCTGTGTTTTTCTATAAAAGAGCCCCTGTACTTGAAAATACATAAAGACAGGATCAGTTTACCCCATCCAGCCAGTTACTGTCAGATTAGCCTCTCCCCGCCTGCGGCATGCCCGAGCCTTCTTGGCGGTGCGCTGGCCTACAGATGGTTGGCCGTCAAAGTTGCTGGAGCAAAGTGTGAGTGTTCCCTAAGAGACAAGTTCTGATACACAGAAATATCATATTGTATCACCTGTATCACCCCCTATTCTGCCACATCCCATTTGGTGCTGCATGCGTTCTGCCTGCTGGGTAACATGTTGTTCCCTCTAATAAATAAATCTAATAAATCTCATCTGTCAATCACCCTCCATGTGCAGACTTGCATGTTCCAAATCTGTGCGGCATGAATTTGATTATCTGCTTTAGGGTCACATTATAGCCATGTTAATTGTTTCTATCTTTGTAGACTGACCAAAGGTTAAAGGAGAAATGTGACCTCTGGGAGTATTTTCTTAATTTGGTTTTATTCTGTCAAGTGTTCCAGTTTTTTGTCCCGTAACCCAAAAACAAACTGGATTGTGTCATGAATTCTGCTTAAAATGGTCCCAGTGTGTGTGTGTTTGAATGCGTGTGTATAAGGTTATATGGGACTGTAGTCAAGAGGTTAAAGTGTACCTGTCCTTTGTATAGGGCGCTTGTCTACCTTTCCTTGAGCAACTTATCACCCCTGGGGTGATAGGTTGCTCAAGGAAAGGTGGGATGAACGTGGGATGATTGTTGGCGCTCGGAGCCATGGAGAGAGTATCAGCAAAACAGCAGAATTCGTTAAATGTTCAAGAGCAGCTGCTGTTAAAGTGTTTAAAGACCGGACTGTCAGCCGAAAATCTGGGTCTGAACGTGCGAATTGTGGCCGTCAGCGACTAGTCAATGTTAGGGCAGAACGGAGAGTGGCAAGACTGGTACAAGACAACAGAAGGGCAACAGTGCAGTGTCAGATTCCTCACATCACCTTTCAACATCTCGTGGAGTCACGAGGCGGCCCAACAAAGTCATCTCGTGGAGTCACGAGGCGCCCCAACAAAGTACTGATGGGGTGGTCATAATAATCTGGCCACTCAGTGTATATATATGTATATAGATATATATAAATTCAAGTTCCTGACCTGACACGTTGCTATGATCAATATCCGCTTCCTCAGGGGAACAATGGTATGTAGTACCTCTAAATATAAAAGCACATGAGATGATGGCTGAACAAAAATGGCTTTGTCCTTCTGGAGAGGAAAGCAGATGAAGGCATTGTCAGGGGGACTACTACTGTGATCTCTGGGAGAGGTAACAAATACCTGGAAGAGTTACAATAATACATTACTCAGCACGCATTACTCAGCTGGATTTCCCACAAGGGCAACCGAGGCCCAGCCTCGTGGCAGCAGGGAGTCGAGGGGCAGCAGGGGTGTGGAATTCCTATCTCCTGATGCTTAGGACATGCAGTTGCAGGCGCCGGGTGGGTAGTTGATTTCTACATTTAGCCCTGCTTTGGGCAAGCAGAACTAAATGTACAGCGGGTATCCCGCCGCTTGTTTTGTACAAGTAATCTTGGTGATGTCGCCGAGAACACTTGCATGCAGCCTGCATACTGGGGGGTGCATTGAGGAACCTGGCATTGGGGCAGCAGAGAGAGTAAATCCGGCCCTGCATGCATGGACTTAACATGAACAATACAGCTGATGCTAGCCAGGCAGCTTTAAAGCTACAGTGCAAGAAATGTAATAAATGTAAATAATAATAAAATAAAAAATGCGTATTTATTACATTTAGGCATTCAAGGTTGCAGGCGCAATGCCCAGGCTCCTGCCCCAAGTCTGTATGGAGGTACAGAACTTCCGTTATGGGGCTGGAAGAAGTAAGCAATGGACTGGCGATATCACCACACTTGTGGCGGCACAATCTCTGAGTTCCTCCATCTATGCATTTCATGTTACAAGTTCCATACAAACTCTGCATTTGAACCTTTTATATTTTGTGGCCGGTGTCACCCTAACCAAAAACGGGTCACTTTGGCCTGGCTGCTCAGCTGATATTCAACAAAGGACGTTAGGACGATGTTTGTCATTCGGACTTTAGGCATATGGTATTGTGCAGAGAGCTAATATAATATTGATATTGCAGTATGATTTATAAATGAGGGCCGATTAGTTCAGCAACAATGGCAATGCGGGTCACTGAGACACCTCTTGTCAGTGTATATGGCCGTATAGAATGGGAGGGGGAGCTGCATTTCCCTTCTTCTTCCTGTAGACAGTAAAGTTCTCTGTGATAAAGGATGTCACAGCCGCCCTTCCCTGGCCGTGGTGCCCTGTTCTCACGCCGGGAGGATGGGTGGCACTGCGTCCCTGCCAGGGCAGCCCTGAGACGCTGACAGAACAGAGTGACTATGGCCGCACAAGAATGCCGGAGATAGGAAGGAATCTTCTAGAGCCAGTACAGGATGGGGTGGGCGGGGGGTGGCGGGGTGTGGGAAAGAGAGGTGACATCGGCAGTTCCCAGGCTGATAGTGACTGCCATTGACATTGCACCTAAAGCTTTTTCTGCACTATGCTTCGGGGGCAGGCCTTTGGACTAGATTGGAGAGTTTTTTTTATCTTGGCCAGGAGGCCTGCCATGTCTAGCACGTATTTATTTATTCACTTTTATGCATGTATGAGCACTTTCTGCATAAAAGGTACCTACACCCTCAGAAGACTGAGAGTGTGGGTACCTTTGTGGGTCCCGCCCTGACATTAGGGAAGAGGTTATGTGGCCTCCATGGGTTTTCTTTACCTCTTCCCACTTTGGGTTCTCTCTTCAGGAGAGCTCTCACCGGCTTCGGCAAGTCCCTAAGGATCAAGATCTTCCTGGTTTCGGCCTAGGTGGACTTTGGTTACCTTGGCCCTGTCAGGAGCCTTGCGCCCTGGGGGCTTCAGGGTGAAGAATGCCTTCCATGCACGCACTGCAGACTTAAAAAAAATAAAAAATAAATTGAAATTACCTTTGATCAGTTTAAAAAAAAAAAACCAGCCTGGAAAACAAAAGTACATTTATCCATAACATTGTTCAAATAATCCTGTTCTTGACTCTTGTCTGTTAGGGGACTTCAGTGACAGGTTTGCTTTTAATTTAAATAAATGAAGACTTCTGTTAGCAAGCAAGCAGCATACGGTGCTACAGAAAACTGCATTGTAACTGCCCCCCCCCCCCCCCCCCCCA
>NW_017308909.1:37441-78045 GCF_000935625.1 Nanorana parkeri | reverse complement strand
CTCCCCAGGATACCTGCATTATAACAGCCCAGTCCCCCCCAGCATACCTGCGTTGTAATCACCTGGTCTGCACTTCAACCCCCCAGCATACCTGCATTGCAACCACGGTCCACCTGATCTTCCCCAGCATAAATGCGTTGTAACCATCTGCCCTTCTATTATAACAGAATGGTTCCCATCAGCATACCTGTATTTTATCTGGCTTGTCCTCTATAGCACACCCCTATTGTAACAGCCTGGTCCTCCCAGCATACCCCTGATATAACAGCCTGGTCCTCCCAGCATACACCTATTATAACAATCTGGCCCACCCCAAACTACCTGTACTATAACAGCATGGTCCTCCCCAGCATACCAGTATTATAATAGCCTGGTAATCCCTGTATACCCCAATTATAACAGCCTGGTCCTCCCAGCATACCCCTATTATAACAATCTGGCCCACCCCAAACTACCTGTACTATAACAGCATGGTCCTCCCCAGCATACTAGTATTATAATAGCCTGGTCATCCCTGTATACCCCAATTATAACAGCATGGTCCTCCCCAGCATACCCTATTATAACATTGTGTTCCTCCCAGCGTACCTGTATTATAACATTGTGGTCCTCCCAGTGTACCTTTATTATAACATTGTGGTCCTCCCAGTGTACCTTTATTATAACAATCTAGTCCACCCCACCATACGTTTATTATAACAGCCTGGTCTTCTCCATCATACCTCAGCCTGGTCCTCCCCAGCACAGCAGCCCAGGTTGTCCGGTAGAGTCGTCAGAAAAATGCAATGTTCCAGGTAGGCGAACCAACAAATCTTCCCCGTCACCTATAGGACAATGCTCTCACCTCTACTCCCACCATAGTCTACTCCCACCATAGTCTACTCCCACCATAGTCTACTACTCCCACCATAGTCTACTCCCACCATAGTCTACTCCCACCATAGTCTACTCCCACCATAGACATACAATTATTATCTGATTCAGCCAAAAAGATTCGGATTGGATAATGATCATCTCATCTCTACAGCCATCTTTAGGCTGCCAGGTACAGCACTATACGTGCATTTCTGTATAACCTACAACTGTCCAAGCCTCCACTATTAATTGGTTGGATGCCACATTCTACATTTAAGGAATAAATTAAAGTGAACATATATGTTTTTTTCATGTTAATTACATGCATGCTATGTAATGTGAAAGAATAACACTTCCAGCTATTTATTACCTCTCATAGAGATCAAGTGCTTCCACTGACAATGCCTTCATCTGCTGTTCTCTCCAGAAGGACAGAGCCATCTTTGTTCGGGCATCATCCAGTGTCACCATCTACTTCCTGGACTGAGATGTCGGCTCATAGATGGTACAGTCATGTAAATCTTGGTGGCTGTGCAGTTCTTGTGTTCACAAATGTATGAGGGCTTGTGCACACCTGGTGCCACTGCTGTTACAATGTTACAAGTTACAATGTTGCAGTCTGATCACCTCGGGAGGAGATATTGTGGAAATGCTTCCTCCTGCCTGCAGCACACTATTGGCATGCTCTTGGCCCCGGCTAAGTGGCTGGACTGGTGGTCAATCATGGCTTTTCTAATGAAAACATTTATAATGTGTCAGTATATGGTGATGTATGAAGAATGTGTTCATGCAGACTTGTAGAGATATATAAAGGTCTACACTGATACAATCTTATCAGCATTAAACCTCTATACATGAGTCCACTAGGGGCCCATTCACACCACATCCAGATCATCTCCAGACCAGGCCAGATTGTTTCCGTACCCAAAATGCATACTAATGCATCCCTATGCTATTTCTGGCCTCTATTCACACCAGCGCAGTCGGTTCCAGACCAGACCAGAAAAATACTGCATGTCTCATTTTGTCTGGCCTGGAATGCATTGGAACCACGGGCAGGTTCACACCATTTTCCGGACCAGATAGATGGTATCCTTTCTAGACCTGAAATTGGTACAAAGAAACATTATTTATACTCAACATAAGCCTGCCAACTTGTAAATCTCTCCTTTTGGAGTGTGCAAGGGCTGGTGTAGCTCGGAGTAGGACAGGGAAGGGTGTCGGGTGGGGGGGTGGAGGGGTGTGATAGGTTAATTAGCAGCGTCCTCACATCAAGAGACAGGTGCGTGGAACGTGGACGATCCGGGAGACCAGCCGGACCAGCAAGAGCACCTTGTGAGCGGGACGCCAGGTGCTCGGCTGTAAATACCGGCTGATTATCCCCTAGAAGAAAAGAGGAGATTCGGGAGGGGGTTAATCACCGGGTTCTTTGAAGGAGCTAATTACTGTTTGATGTTGCAGTTTTCTGTGAAATCACACCCATCCCGAATACAAGCCACATACCTGGCCCCGGACACTACACTACCACCGTAAACACGCGGAGCTCTGTGAAGTTGCTTGCCTGGGGCAGAAGACCATAAGGATCATTCAGCTGATGCTGCAAAGAGATAAGGGCAACGTGCACTAAAGCACAGGAACCAATCAGAAGTCTACCAAAGCTGGAGCGCTGCATGGTGGATTCTGATTGGTTGCCCCATTCCTGCCCCGGATTCCCAGATTCATGACTGGGGCCTTAAAGTGGAACTCCAGGTTCTTGCAGTGTGGCTAACCTTGGTTTAGGCCCCATTCACACTGAGCGATTTATCGCGCGGTAATCTGCGCGATATCGCGGATATTTACCGCGCTATATCGCTCTCCAATGCATCTCAATGGGGCTCTGTCCGTCGCTGTCATGGGTCGTGCGTCGCTACAGCAGGACCCTTTTTGGAGCGGATTTTGCTGCGATTCTAGGTTGCTCAATGCAACCATTTGCGCAATATCACGCAAAATGCAAATCGCGCGACAAACGTGCGATTTGCGAATCGGGGCCTAAAGGAGAACTATGAGGTGGGTGCTTTTCACTCACCTCATAGTTCTAGCCCACCTGTGACAATGAGACTGTGACAGGTCGGCTCAGTAGATCGAGAAGTGCGTGAACACATACCGGCGTTCGCTCACCTCTCGATCCTGTCACAGTCTCATTGTCACAGGTCGGCTAGAACTATGAGGTGAGTGATTTTCACAATGAGACTGTCACAGGTCGGCTCAGTAGATCGAGAAGTGCGCGAACACATACCGGCGTTCGCTCACCTCTCGATCCTGTCACGGCTCTCTGCCATGACAGGGGAGGGGCTGGATTCAGCTGCGGCGTCTCAGTATACCGCGAGCTACTGCTGTGAATGAAGCCCTAATGAGTAAAGCCTGATTATTGTAAACTACCTCTGCAATGTTATATGGTTTGTCCCAACCCGTCCTAATGTCACCTTTGCTGGACAGCATTGTCACCCTGCTATAGCAATTGGAAAACCAACTGATCTACTGATGGGGTTAACAGGTAATAATCTAATATGGGGGGGGAGGGGGACAACATTTTTTGCGGTAATGCAATTCCATCATATATGTAATTTATAACTTTGTCCATAGGCTCACTTTAAATGTCTCCAGGATTTTCATAAGTTAACCCTTGCAGTGGGGCTACCATTTTGCTGCTCATTTTGGTCTAGGGATCCTCGGTCCTGTGGTGGTGACTGCTCACCTCTCTTCACCTCCGCTCCGGCTGTGAAATGTCCCTCAGCGTCCCCAAGTCTAATACAATTGAATGGACCTTACATAGGCGTGATAATGTCAGTGGGGCTTAGACCACCGGAGCCTGGGGGAGAAAAAGCTGCGTGGAGCGGTCTCGCAGCCATCAGGATCAAGGCTCAGATAAGTATATTTTTTTTATATGCGTCCCCAGACCAAATAGCAGTTAAAGGAGAACTATGGGGGTCAGGGCTTTTCCCCATAGTTCTCCTTAGGGTAACGGGAGGACACAAACTAGCGTCCTCCCGTCACCCTAGGCTCAGTATACCGCAAGCTGTAGCCCGCGGTATACTGAGACGCCGCAGCTGAAGCGGATCCCGACAATTGTGTCTGGATCCGCCCAGCTGCGTGACTGACAGCTGGCTCTGCCTATCTAGAGGCAGAGCCAGCTGTACCCGCCCCCTCCCCCGTCCATTCCACCAGTCAGCGCTGGCGCATCGGAGTGGGGAATCCAGCCCCTCCCCTGTCACAGCAGAGAGCTGTGACAGGATCGAGAGGTGAGCGAACGTCGGTATGTGTTCGCTCACTTCCCGATCTACTGAGCCGACCTGTGACAGTCTCATTGTCACAGGTCGGCTAGAACTATGAGGTGAGTGAAAAGCACCCACCTCATAGTTCTCCTTTAAGACTACCCTGTCCACAGCGTGACAACGCGGCAGTGCATTCAACTGCAAATCTAGTGGGTCGGCCACCACTGGTTTAGTTTTTTTTTAACACTGTGTGCATTTGTAGAGAGAAGATTCTAAATGCTACCTATTATATGCAAAACTGAAAAAAGAAAAAAAAATCATGGGTTAGGGGTTGGGATTTAAATATGTCATCCTAGTTGGGTTGCCACCTTTTCTTTCAGTGAAACCCAAACACTCTAGCGATGCACGGAATTATTATTTTTTGGAGAATGAGTCCTGGCTTATTCATATATATAAATAGCGCCATTAATCAATATGTAAATATCACAGTTGAGACTATTTGCAGTGGGGGGAGCAGTAGCCCCTATCTTAATTTTGGTTGCCCCTGTCTGCCTGACATCTTGTGTCCGGGTTTCAGCTGCCATGAAACCCGGACACAGCATTCAAAACCCGGACTGTCCGGGTGAATCCCGGACAGGTGGCAACCCTACATCCTAGTTAAATTATTAGTAGCCAAACAAATCCAAAATAAATCCCTAACCAATTTAGGACACAAAGGCAAACTTTGCTTTGACCAGACTCATGTTAAGGCCTCATTCACACAAGAGACGGCCGGCACGTACAGCTCCGTGCTGCGTGCAGGGTTGTATCGTGCAGCTCCCGGGAAGGACAGGTGCTGCGTGTGATTAGTACGCAGCCCCTGTCCTTCTCTATGGGAGTATGCGGCCGTACGCCGCCCTCTGCTCACCCCAAGTGCAGGTCTGTGCGGGTGCGTGTGTCCCGGCTCGCACGCAGACAGGATCTATCCTGTCAGCGTACGAGTACCCGCACCTGCGCGGGTGAGTGTAGGGCGGCGTACGGGCGCATAGTCCCATAGAGAAGGACAGGGGCTGCGTACTTATCACACGTAGCACCTGTCCTTCCCTGGAGCTGCCCAATACGACCCTGCACGCAGCAAGGAGCTGTACGTGCCGGCCTTCTCTCGTGTGAATGAGGCCTTAAGATAGTAATAATGAATACTCTGCTCGTTCTCTGCAATCTTTTGAAGCAGGGTAGGCAACCTCAGCACTCTAACTACAAATCCCATCATGCCTCTGCCTCTGGGAGTCATGCCTGTGCCTGTCAGAGTCTTGCAATGCCTCCTGGGACTTGTAGTTCCACAACAGCTGGAGTGCCGAGATTGCCTACCCCTGCGTTATATTAAGACGGTATAATTGTGACTCTGCACAGGCTTTATCTCTGTTAACAGAATTTAGGTTTTGCGTAAAACCATCTACTTTCCCCTTTATACCTTTTTTTTTTTTTTGTGCGATTTTTTTTTATGTTTATTTTGGTTTTTGTATTGTGAATGGTTTTGTTTTTTTTCCGCTATAATCGTCTCCAATATCTGTAATATAATGTCTGTAAGTTTATTATAATTTAAATATCAAAATTGACAAAAGTATCATAAGGAAACCAGAATAAGGAAATAGGAGACGGAACGCAGCAAAATGAAAACAATGACAATTCATATTTTATTTGACTATTCACAACAAGAAAATAACTTATATAATATACATATAATATCTACATATACAAATAACATGATTGTAAAGGTTTGTTTGGTTTATTGTACAAAGCGTCGAGCCAAATCTGCCCAGAGCACGACGCTGCCATTACCAGGAGTGGGAGACCGTGTCCCGCGTCATATGTGTGCCGATTCTCCAGTCTGTGGCGTTATAGGGTTTTGCTGTCAGATTTTGGAGTTCACCCCGGGCATGCTTGATGAAGAAGACAGCCCGGGAGCCCACACCTTTTAAAAACTAGTAAGCAATGCCTCCTCACTGCTTCACTTCTAAGGCCTGGTTCACACCTGGGCGTTTTGCAGCGCGTTCCTACGCGCTGTAAAACGCTCAACATGTGAAAATCAGTGATTGCCTATGGTCATGGTTCCCACCTGGGCGTTTTACACCGCATAGGAACGCGCTGCAAAACGCCCTACGCCCAAAGAAGTACAGGAGCTTCTTTGGGGCGTATTTGCCGCGCATATCCACCAGGATACAGCCGGATAGTCCTCGGAAACGCGAGTTTGTCGCGCGTGTTTTTACCGCGAGTCGCGGTAAAAACACGCGACCCGAAACGCGTGCCAAACGGTACGGTATATTCGGTACGCCTAGGTGTGAGCCCAGCCTAAGTGACCTTGTCATAAAACTAAAAATGTTTTGCTCTCTTAGGGCCTGTTCACATGATATCAGGTCCGGATCTGCAGACGCGGTGCTATGTGTTTTTTTTGTTTTTTTTTTTGCTGGAGTGGGGTTATCAGTATGTTAGCTGCAGTGAGTTTTTGACGCGTTTTCTGATGCGTTTTTGGATCGTTTCCTGACCGTACAAAATGTGACATGCAGTATTTTTCTGTAGTAACCTGAACGGACTGCGCACGTGAGAACTGTAGCCCATAAAACACATAGGGATACATTGGGATGCATTTTTAGTGCAGGAGCGCACGGATCTGGTCAGGACAGAAAACGGACGTCGTGTCAACAGGCCCTCAAGGACTTTCAGTGCCCAAAGAATCCACCTCTGGAAATGTTGGAATCTTAATTCCCCCCACCAAGCGTTGTGGTTCTTTCCACCGCTCCCTATGTCACTGTAGTGATGCAGTGACTAATGGAAGAAACCACAGCTCTTAGCAGGGGAGATCAGGAATCTGACACTCCCAGAAGTAAGTCAGAGGATTCTCCAAGCACCAATGTTCTTGAAGAGAATAATGATCAATGGAAAGGCGGCAGGACAGGTAACTATAATATCTAATATTTACAGGGGAACCTGTTTTTTGTACTTTTTATTTTGTGCAACTTGGTCACTTTATAGTCAAGCTCCAGGGACAACTTTTTCTTGGTCTACGGACGCAAATAAACATGGTTTGAAAATATTACAACCTCTTTTAGATTTTCATTGATGTCTGGGTCCTCAGGAAGTAGCAGGAAATTTCTCCAGTTGGGACCCAGACTGCAACAAAAGTAAAGATGGGACAGGGTAGATCCATCCTTACCTTAATTTCATCACCAGCAGCACCCGTGCAATGAACCGCCTATAGGAAGCCTTGGTGATGAGATTAGGATAGGTCTAGAGACCTAAAAAGTAAAGTTATCCTTTAAACCTAGAATGACAAGTTCCAGGGAATCTAAGGGGGTCCCCGGAAATCTCGGCCCATTGACAACTGTCTACAAGTGGAGTACTGGATGACCAACAGTCCAACATCCTAATTATTCAGCTTCAGTCTGGTGCTGTAGAGCTATGCCTTGTTTTTCTAGTGGGAGTTCAACATGGTTCTGCCTGTCACATGACCTCCCTATCTGCTCTGATCAGTGCCACAGGGCAGGCAAGCCTGGGCTATCCACCTTGAACTACAGGTGCCAGCATGCCCTGTCAGCTTCTAGTTCAACAACAGCTGTGAAATCACATGTTATCCGGTAAGATAAATACAAGCAGCTCGCATACACGCACATCATCCCGGCGGAACATCCTGGAAGTATTTCTGGTATGTAGCACAGACGATGTGTCATTCAGCTTTTCAGGTACATGCAGAAATGTGCACAGCCCACCTCAAGGCATTTTAGCAGGTGTGAACACCTTCATTTCCCCCCCACCCCCTCCTAACCCGAGGTTTACATGTAATGAGCTCTGAGGGCCTGAACTTCTTCTTTGTCACAATGATAATTCTTCATCTGGATCTCTCAATTCTGTCCTAGAGAGAGAAACTCCAAACAGCTAAATACAGACCTGAATTATGTATACTAAGCGCACAAAATTTGTGGACACCTGACCATCATAACTGTATGAACTTGCTAGGCATCCCATTACAAGACCATGGCCATTGGTATGGAGATGTTCCCTCCCACCCAACTGAAGCCTCCACTCTTCTGGGGAGGCTTTCCACAAGATTGTGTAGTGTGTCTGTGGGAATTTGTGTTAATTCAACCAAAAAATATTTTATGAGGTCAGGTACTGACATTGCATGAGAAGACCATGAGGTAAGGGCTTGGTGAAGGTCATTTGAGTTCCTCCACAACAGACTCATGAAGGCCACTTAAGTTCCTCCACACTAAACTCATGAAGGCCAATTGTGTTTCTTCAAAACAGACTCATGAAGGCCACTTGAGTTCCTCCATACCAGACTCATGAAGGCCAATTGAGTTCCTTCAAAACAGACTCATGAAGGCCACTTGAGTTCCTCCACAGCAGACTCATGAAGGCCACTTGAGTTCCTCCACACCAGACTCGTGAAGGCCACTTGAGTCCCTCCACAACAGACTCATGAAGGCCACTTGAGTTCCTCCACACTAAACTCAGGAAGGCCAATTCAGTTCCTTCAAAACAGACTCATGAAGGCCACTTGAGTTCCTCCACACCAGACTCATGAAGGCCACTTAAGTTCCTCCACACTAAACTCATGAAGGCCAATTGAGTTCCTTCAAAACAGACTCATGAAGGCCACTTGAGTTCCTCCACACCAGACTCATGAAGGCCACTTGAGTTCCTCCACACCAGACTCATCAAGCCATGTCTTTATGGAGCTTTGTGCACCGGGGCCAGTCATGCTGGAACAGAAAATGGTCCTCAACAAACTGCTACCAAAAGGTTGGAAAATTGTCTTTGTATGCTATAGCATTAACAATACCCTCTACTGGAAACACCTGAGCTCAATAGTTTGTAGGTATGTCCACATACCTTTGGCCATATAGATGGTGTGATGGTCAAGTGTCCACATACCTTTGGCCATATAGATGGTGTGATGGTCAAGTGTTCACATACTTTTGGCCATATAGAAGGTGTGATGGTCAGGTGTTCACATACTTTTGGCCAAATAGAAGGTGTGATGGTCAAGTGTTCACATACTTTTGGCCATATGGAACATGTGATGGTCACGTGCCCACATCTAAATTGGATTGTACAGAGATTGTAAAGCTGGCCATATACTATACCTTCTGATTGCACAATCTCCTTAGACCTAAGAACTATGAAGTGTGAAGACCTGTCTGAATTGATACCTATTTAATAGATCAGGGGTAGGCAACCTCGGCACTCCAGCTGTTGTGGAACTACAAGTCCCATAAGGCATTGCAAGACTCTGACAGCCAGAGGCATGATTTGCAGATCATGACAACATGTCACAACCTTTACATTTATTTATGACATTTATTAGGAGTTCAATTCATCTTATTTGGGTTGGGAAAGTCACATTTTGCTCTGTGCTGTCATAGCTCGCAGTCCAGGCTTTGCTGAGTGACGTTGATCCCTATTTTACGTCTGCGCCCTTCCGTTGTCTAAGGAGTCCATTGCTACGGTTTTTACCGGCAGGCGGTTTTGACAGCCACGCCGACCACTGAGCCAATATCCAGGCCATCAATTGGCTAAGGACCGCTGACATCATCAGTCCGCAGGAAATTGATAGGCTGAATTCTCTGGAATCCTCAACCTTATTACAAGCCACGTGAAACTTTGAAGAGGTTCTCCGGGAAACATTTTCGATCTCTTCTGTGATTTACACCTCCCATCTTAATAATCTCCACAGGAGATTTACATTTCTTCCCAAGCACTTGCAGCTCCAACTCTCTCAGCTCGACTTCCCCGAACTTCCTTTCTAGTACAAGATCACAAAGGAGAGAGCAATATTCAGCAGCTGTTCATCTACTAGCTTGGAGGAAGGAGCAGGGAACAGGGTTGAGGGGAGTGGCTTGCTTTGCTGTTCCTGTGTGTTTGTGGAGACACACACAGCTTACTAGCACACACAAGGGTGGCTCCATCGGATCCTGCAAGGGAAAGTAGCCACAAAACAGGATATCAGGATCAGTGCTCAGGGGACCAGCTGAGTCTGCAGTAAACTAAAACTTTTAAACATTAAGGAGCAGCGTCCATTGTAAGTGATTTCATCAGCATGTGAAATAGCTTAAAAAACTTTTGACTTTAATATCACTTTAAAGTGGAATAAAAGGCTAGACAGGAACCCATCTTTAAATATTGTCCCTCTAGTGCCCTGATATTCCCTGCATACCTTTTGGCCAGTGACCATAGCTATAAGGTGTGGTTGGCTAGGGTAGAGTTCTGCAGGATGCACCAAGCAAAAGAGATAGAGCCAGAGATTTGTGGTCATGTGACCGCATAGAGAACCCTTGAAGAAAAGGTATTTACATCCAGTATATAGGATAACGTGGTTAGGGAATATGAGAGCAACGGGGAGGCCGCCTTTAAAAGGTTAACTATGTCACCAGCCAGGGCCATCTTTAATATTAATTGGACCCTGGGCAAACATTTTCTTGGGCCCCTCCGCCCCCTACCCACTCCTCTCGCGCTATGCACTTTCCCTCTCCAAAAGAGCAGATAGGAGGAAACGTCATAGGGGTACGTAACCCCCGCGTCTAGACATCATGCGGGCGCGCTATGTGGCGTATAGCAGGGGAGGAGCAACACTATGCGATGCAGAACGCATAGTAAACAGAACAGGCTGCGCAACAATGACTGGGCCCCGGGCAACTGCTCCTTTTGCCCTGCGTTAAAGACAGCCCTGTCACCAGCACACCGTGATTCAATCTTCAAGCAGTGATCATTTTATTGATGCACACACACATCTTGTCACATTGCAACGTTTCAGGGCCACTCAGGGTCCCTTCATCAGGCATAATGAGGCACGTCATGCCTGACGAAGGGACCCTGAGTGGTCCCGAAACGTTGCAATGTGACAAGATGTGTGTGTGCATCAATAAAATGATCACTGCTTGAAGATTGAATCACGGTGTGCTGGTGACATACCTAACTATTTGAATCTGAAGCGGCGCCATCCGCAGTCACTGCAGCACCCACCACAAGGGACATACCGGTACATACTTCTGCAAGCCTTTAAAGGAGAACTATAGGGTCAGGGCTTTTCCCCATAGTTCTCCAAAGGGTAACGGGAGGACACAAACTAGCGTCCCCGCGTCACCCAAAGCTCAGTATACTGAAACACCGCAGCCGGAACGGATCCCAACAATTATGTCTGGATCCACCCAGCTGCGTGAGTGACAGCTGGCTCTGCCTATCTAGAGGCAGAGCCAGCTGTACCCGCCCCCTCCCCCGTCCGTTCCGCCAGTCATCGCTGGAGGAACGGACAGGGGAGGGGGGAATCCCTGCAGGGAGCCGTGAGTGACAGTCACGGCTCTCTGCACGGATAGATCGAGAAGTGAGCGAGCGACGGTATGTGTTCGCTCACTTCCTGATCTACTGAGCCAACCTGTGACAGTTTCATTGTCACAGGTCGGCTCAGATTATGAGGCTGAGTGAAAATCACTCGCCTCATAATTGTCCTTTAAGGCCTCATTCACACTGCCGCGCATACGTGCATATTTTCCCATATGCAAATAAATGGCTCCATACACAGCTGCGTATGGAGCCGTATATTTGCGTAGCGTAAAAATGCGCAAAAACAGAACGGAACCGAGATGCGTCCGGGCAGCATATTTTACGTGCATATACGTGTGTTTGCGTGCGTATACGCACGTACGCACGTACAGTTCATTAAAAATTCTATTACGATTTATGCATTCTGGGATTGCATATAGTGCACGCATATACGTACATACGCGCGCACATACACGTATATGCGCAATATGCAATTTTGCTCTTGCGTTGTGTGTGAATGAGGCCTAAAAGGTGGGTCATTGTGAAGCCTTTCCTTTCACTTCAAAGAGATTGGGACTACTTTTCCATCACAAAACATATAGAAAAAGTATTTCCAGGCAACTGATAAATTACAAATATTTACCTTTTTTCCCCCACCAAGATACCCAAGCATGGAAGTGAGCCATGTGCCCCCTTTTATTAGTTAGAAAGGGGGGCTAAGCACTGAAAAAGGAAAATATACTTTCTAAAGTATATGTCACTTTGCCCATCCGGATTCTCTTGTTAGGCTGGGTTCACACCTAGACGTATCGAATATGTGCGTTTGTCTCGCGTTTCTACCGCGATTCGCGGTAAAAAGACCGCGCGACAGACGCGCGTTTCGGAGGGCTACCTGGCTGTATACCAATGGATACGCGCGGCAAATACGCCCCAAAGAAGCTCCTGTACTTCTTTGGGCGTAGGGCGTTTTGTAGCGCGTTCATACGGCCTGTAACACACCCGGATGTGAACCATACCCATAGGAAACAATGGGATTTCGGTGTTTGAGCGTTTTGCAGAGCGTAGGAACGCGCTACAAAACGCCCCTTTCATGGCAGCATTGATCTTTGCAGTATAAATGCCACCTTAACTGTTCATCTGTTGGAGCCCTTGGAAATACCAGGTACGTCCGGTATAGGGGAGCACGTGACTTCCTCCAGTTATTCCCAGTATGCAGTGCTAGGTTCAAGCACCAGGTCCCATGGAGGGAGAAGGCTTACACAGGGATTAGATCCATGGCTCTGACAGTTGAACGGAGAATGGGAGGGGGGCAGCATAGTTGAGTATCAGTGTAGGGCAGTGGTTCTCAACCTGTGGGTCGCGACCCAAATGTGGGTTGCAAGCCACAGTTGAGGGGGTCACCATGTGCCTTGTGTTTTGCTAGGTAAAAGACTCCTTAGCCGCCTCCTAGCGCAGCAGTGGAAGTTCTCCTAGATGGCGCTGCAGCAGCGGCGCCCAGAGGGGATCTGAGAGAGGGGAGCAGGCAGGAGTGCCTGATCACCAAAGAGCCACACTGGGCACCACAGAGCCTGCACTGGGCGACACCATAGAGTCCCACTAGCTACCTGAGAGCCCGCATAGCCTCCTGAGAGCCCCCACAAATACTAATATTGGTGCATCCCTAAATTTTACCGTTGGGGGTCACCACAACTTGGCAAATGTTACCAAGGGGTCCCGGCCCTAGAAAGGTTGAGAACCACTGGTGTAGGGGGTGCCCTAACCAGAGAACCTCTCACTTTGCTTTTATGAACAATGTGACAGATTATCTTTCATTATGATTGCGCGATCCAAATCTGAGTAGCAACTGGTATGTGAAGTAAGCACAGGCAGTCAACTGCTAACTTCTGTGGGAAATGGGAGACTGGATGAGTTGAGGGCTGCAAGTTTTTGAGCATCTCTGCTCCATGGATGGTAATATTTGAAGTTTTCCTCCTTGGGTTTTTTTATACATATAATTTTGGAAGTCAGACAGTCCTTGTGGCGTTCTTTCTTTATTTGCAGACGCTCACCCACTCCGTGATGCGGCACTCCTCGCACACCACATAGCAGCACCAGTGGAATTTGCAGTTGCAGCGTTCGCTGCGTGTCTGCCGCAGGATGTTGTGCCCGCGGCCGCAGCACAGGCTCTCGCAGTTGTCCATTCCCGGGCTGGTTTTGTTGCAAATCCTCCCCTGAGTCCCCGCTGAGTCCAAATGCAGCTCCTGCTCGCAGAAGTCGGGGGACTTCTCAAAATACACCAAGTCATTAAAGCTGGCCCGTCTCCTATACGGGACCTGAGTCTGCTCCAGCTGGCCCAGCTGTCCATTGTTTCTGTTGTGGGGCCTTATGAGGGTGGCCACCGTGAACCTGTCCTTCAGCACAGAGCCAATCGTTCGAAACTCAGGGGTGACCTGCCAACAGGTCTTGAGCTGGCAGCTTCCTGATGTGCCGTGGCATTTGCATTTCCGTTTCATGTTGTCCATCACAACCTGAAAAAGGTAAAAAACAAAATAGTTAGAGGAGCAGCGACCTTAAAATATATTTCATTCCAACACTTTTTCTCTTTGGATAAAGTATAGAATGGTTAGAACCTATGTCAGGTGTTTTTTGTTGCCATACCAGTCCCCTTCAGGAGATTTCCCTTCACTTCCTGTCCCAGAGACACAAGAGGAAGTGGGAGGAAAACTCTCTAAAGTGAGGTACAATCTCCTCTGAGAATAATGGATCGGAGGCCGCGTCGTGATTGGTCTGATGGAAGGAAGTGCTCCAGATGCAGAATTCAGAACCGGCGAACACTTCCCACACACACCCCCCGCCTCCTCCCGTAGGGCCCCTTCATACCGGCGCGTTCTCTGAGTGGACTACGAAGTGCATTGTAGTGTGAGTTACAGCAACACAGTCTGTGTCCCCTTCAGGAGATTTCCCTTCACTTCCTGTCCCAGAGACACAAGAGGAAGTGGGAGGAAAACTCTCTAAAGTGAGGTACAATCTCCTCTGAGTCACCTGTCAGTGGAACATCTATCTCCATTGGTAGTTTTCCACTCCCATTCTGGTGACAACTAGGGTTTTGCTTGGGTTGAGATCGACCCAAGCTCATCCTAAACCAGAAGCTGGCATAGCTGAGCCAATCAGCTGCAGCCAGGGCAGTTCCTGCCCCACAGCTGCATGTAATAAAAGGGGTAGGATATTGGTGACATCATTGACCTTATATGGCCATGTTGTTCAGGCCAAACCCGAGCTCATCCTTAAGGTGGCCATACACTTTACAACCATCGCAAGACCTTAGTCTTGCGATGGTTGTAAAGTAATTAAAAAAACGTACCATCTGCCCATCTTGTACAGGCAGATCGTACTTGCGATCATCGCAAGCCCGCCCCCCTGAGGGGCAGGCTTCCGATGACCGCAATGCTGAACAGGCAATGTGCGCGTGCGCACACCGGCCCGTTCGGCATTTGTCTCCCGAGCACCGTCTCCCTAGTGTGCTCCTTAGACAAAAGACGTGCGACCGTACAGTAGAACGTCTTCATTCACACTACGTATGGTGTATGGGCACCTTTAGGGAAACTACCATTTTGGATTTCTGTCCTATAATAATGGTCATTAACACAAAAAGAGAGGTTCAATCTCCACAGAGAGGACACAAAAAAACATGACAGCGGTGCTCAACCTTCCCCATTATATTAAAAACATTAAAAATATTACTCAAAGTATAAGCACCCCCGCAGAGAGACAACATACATTCTTCTAGCAATGAAGGTTTTAGTGTATTTTGGAACTACGAAACAAACACTCCCCCTTACGGGCGCATAGCAGGAGCCCTCCATTGCATCAGCTCACCTTATCCCTTCCTGCCTGCTTCTCTAATCCATGCTATGGCTCTGCGTAAAAGCATGCTACTTTGAGGAGCGCATGAACCTGTCCTCCTACAATGCAGTCCTACAGCCGCAGCCAATCATCAAGTCTGAACACTGTCACATGGGGCAAGGGATTGAATCCTGTGTACGGGTGGGAGCCCGCCTCCCACCCGTACACAGGATCCGAAACCCGTACTGTCCGGGTGAAAACCGTACAGGTGGCAACCCTAAAGGGAACACGTGTTTCAGTATGCACGTGTCAGCTTTAGCAAACATCTAACATTTGCAGAGGGTCTTTGGGGGGGCACTTTAAAAGTCCTGCTGGTTCTGCATTTTGTGAAGCTGTCAATGAAGGGGCAATTGCATGACGGGTAAGGAAGAGCAGCTTTGGAGGCCAGTCGTGTGGCTGGAGGGAAGTGGACGGAAGGTAAGCAATGAGTTCTAATAGAACCCATGTAAACTATTAAGAGTTAAAATGTTGTTGATCCTAAAATTGGTGACTCCACTTATCCCTAATGTGAGATTGCTGGACAGGAAATCAACTTCCTGCCTCCTCTTTGGCAACATACAGATCTTAGATGGCAGTGAGACATAGGGGTCTATTCACGAAGCTTCACTTCTGATCGGTCATTCACTCGGCTGCCCTCGGCAGCTTCGTGAATAGACCCCATAGGGTTGTCACCTGTCCAGGATTCACCCGGACACTCCGGGTTGTGAATGCTGTGTCCGGGTTTAATGGCAGAGGAACCCGGACACATGATGTCATGCAGACAGGGGCAACAAAAATGAAGATAGGGGCTACTGCCCCTCAAGGAAAATAGTCTTAACTGTGATATTTACATATGAATGGGCGGCGCTTTTTACATATGAATAAGCCACGGCTCATTCTCCCAAAAAAATGTCTGCACTTCGCTAGAGTGTTCGGGTTTCGCTTGAAGAAAAGGTGGCAACCCTAGTGGGACTTCCACAATCCAACCAAAAGCCTTGTAGGACATCGGTTGACCGAGATATGAGCTTCTTTCTCACAATCTACTTTTACAGCCCGATGATCCAGGCTGAATTTTTTTTAAGACTCTCGGTGGGCCTCAGGTCTTGGTAGGCCATACGCCTGCTTGTTATCAAAAATGAGCCCAATGTTCCCGAGCATGCATCCCAAAAATTGACGGCTGTGAGGAAGATACGAGAGTCGGGCCGAGCGTTAGATCAACACAGTCTCCAGGTCTACAGTCTCGTTACCAATAATACGTTATTGATGCCGGAGATTAACTAGGATTTCTCTCCCCCGAGAAGTCAAAGTGAACTTGAAAGTGTCTCGGATTTGTTGACACATCCATCCAGCTTATTTTTATTGAGCTGTCTCCCCAGGGAGCGAAAGGGTTAACAGAATTTTTTTTTGCAACAACTGTCAATATGAGTCCTGGCAAATAAAGGGGAGGCTTAAAGATTTATGGAAACAAGCCTGGAGCTAATTGGTATGAAAGCCAAAGCTCCTCTGACAAGTTGTTTTCTAACAAGACTTACGTGCCCCGCAGGTGAAGCTCGAGGTCGCAGGTAGGTCAAGGAGGAGAAGGGTGAAAGGTCAGAGTGGAGTTATGCATGGAGTCAGATAGCTGGAGAGATGTTTTTTACATTGTGAAGAGGAGCTTTTAACAGTCTTCATCATGACAGGAAAAAAAAACATTTGTTTTGAAGGACATTTTTATAGCATGCAATATCTGAGATGAAGGCAGGGGGATTTCAGGTTGCTTCCTCGCAAAAGCCAACGTCAACCACAAATGAAAGTTCTGCTTGCTGGAGAATTGTATAACATGCCGGCCTCTTGTATCTCCTAAGAACTCCAACATAGCTCCCAACGGTTACCTTTGTGGAAGCCAACCCCTCTGCCCCTCTTGCCTCCTATCTTTCTCTTTGGCCTGATGGATCTCTTTATGTCATTTTACTATTTAAAGTAGAACTTCGGCCTTCTATTTCAAAAAAAAAAAAAAAAAATGTGTTGCAGCATTTATTATAAGTGCGTATGCATTTACAGGGTTTTTTTTATATAAAGGGGAAAACGAATGCAGCCACCACATCTAAGGACTGGTAAGCTTGTTTTTGGATTCACATACACTTTACAGTGACATTAAACCCTCAGATTTTTTTACATAAACCAATACTGTAATGTGTGCCTTTATTGTTTTATGTTAAAAAAATCTGAGGGTTTAATGTCACTTTAACTATCCAATGTGCCATATTTCTTGAAGCTTTTCATTAGAGGTGCACCAAAATGAAAATTTATAAACCAAAACGAAACCGATTGCGTGTGCATTAACGATTCCGGCTTTTGTGAATTGCATGTTTCAGCCAGTAAAATAAAGAGTGGTAAAATAAGGATAGATAAATTAACTTCTACTCTCATAACGCTGAGCTTTGTGAATTGACCCCTATGTCCTCAAATATCTACAAACACTCAGCGATCACGGATCACCGACTGCTTGTACCCGCTCTCCTTCCTGACTCTCTGTCACAGGAGGCTGAGCGGTGCGGGGAGGAGAGACACCAGCCACTCACAGCGCTCTCCTCCTTCAGCGCTCGGCCGCCTGCAACAGTTTCTGAAAGAATGGATGGACTGCTGTATCGGCCAGAAAATGGCACTTTCGGCATTAGAACAAAAGCGCCATTTTAGGCCGACATGTTTCGGTGCATCACTACTTTTCATCCGACCTATACATTTTTGCATTCGTCTCTTTTCAAATACTCGAATGCTGGAAAATCAGTGTGTTTTGGACATGTGCGATTCATTTTGTTCTGAATCAAAATTCAACGAATTTTCTGAAATTCTGACATTCGGACACATCCAAATGTGTCCGAATCCGAATTTCCGTTTCTGAATTTCATTCAAAAATGAAACTGAATCGAGCATGTGACTTTTCTGGCCAATCAGATGTGTTTTTAGTTTAATGCATCGGAATGGGTCTGAACACGAATTTCCGTTATGGCAACATGGGAGCCATGTAGTATATGGCTCTCATGTTGCCGTAACGAAAATTTGTGTGCACTATATACATATAATACTAAAGCTGAGGCTCATAGACCCAAATGGCATTCAAGATCCGAATTTCCGAATTACATACGGGAGCTCCCGAATGCCATTCGGGTCTGGGAGCCCTATACATATATTACTAAACCTGAGGCTCCCAGACCCGAATGGCATTCTGGAGCTCCCGAATGTAATTCGGAAATTCGGATCTTGAATGCCATTTGGGTCTGGGAGCCTCAGCTTTAGTATTATATGTATATGGGTCCCAGACCTGAATGGCATTAGGGAGCTCCCGAATGCAATTCAGAAATTCAAATCCCGAATGCCATTTGGGTCTGGGAGCCTCAGCTTTAGTATTAATATCTGTATATGGTTTTCTGTGGTAGTCGTAACAAATATTCGTTAAATTATCCAAAACGAACAAAAATCCGTATTTCATCCGAAGAATTGAATTTCGGATCCGAATTCCGAAATAACAAAATATCCGAAACAAACCAAATTTTTCAGCAGCTTACATGTCTAGCCCCAATACCACAACCCAAGGATCTAAAACCTGTGATTTAGGTCCTGTGTCAACCCTCACTTTAATGCTTTAGGTTACACAATGGTAGCTGCTTATAGGGATACCCTCTTTCATAACATGGACCTGTACTTTACCAATTCTATGCAAATTAATATGTTCACTTTACGGAAGGAGCCATAAGTAGCCACTACTCACCTAGTTCTCTCCCACCTCACTGATGCCCCAATTGGCCACCAGAGAATAGCTCTGAGGTACAAGGAGCATCTGCCACCCCTCAGTGCAGATGCAGAATTCAGTGCCCAAAAAGTAAATGACCTGCCAAGTTTTGACTTTGTCAGACAGACCTGACAGCAGATCAGGGAAGTGATGAAGCATGGAGAAGGTAAGTATACTGTTCTCATGGTCCCTCACTTGTGTAGTGAGCCTGGCAATTTGCATAGTATGGGCAAAGTACAGGTTCACCTTAAGGAAAAAATGGAACATCTGTATGGAAAAACATTATAAGGGTATGTACCGTGTGCCGTACTGACAACTGGTAGACGTGGTCCATTGAGTGGGTTTAAGAAAGTGGTGTGATTTCTTGTGTAATGTATGGACTATCCACTGCTCTGTAGATAGAAAAGAGTTTTACTGTAGACCATTACATCTGCAATTGGTCAGGGGAGGGTGGTCCTATCTTTAAAGCCAGAGAGAATGCCATGTTAAACAAGGGCTTCCAGGTTACTAGAGGTTGCCATGTTAGAGCTATTGTCAAGTAACCAAAGAGAATTACGTGTTACCAGAATCACTGCCCTGGCAGAGGACTGCCAAGTTGCTAGAGACTGCCATGTTAGATCTATTTTCATTTGACTTATATTATATATGCATTTAAATATTTTATGCATGTTATTTACCTCTGTAGACTTCCAAAAGTCATGCGAGTGCTGCTTGGAGCCACCATCTTGGATGTGATGCCAGCAGCCCCAGCACACTAACATAAAGGAGAACTATGAGGGGGGGTGCTTTTCACTCACCTCATAGTTCTAGCCGACCTGTGACAATGAGACTGTCACAGGTCGGCTCAGTAGATCGGGAGGTGAGCGAACACATACCGGCGTTTGCTCACCTCTCGATCCTGTCACGGCTCTCTGCCGTGACAGGGGAGGGGCTGGATTCCCCCCTCCCCGCTTCAGCTGCGGCATCTCAGTATACCGCGAGCAGCAGCTTGCGGTATACTGCGGCGTCTCAGTATACTGCGAGGCTCGTGCGAGCTACAGCTCCCGGTATACTGAGCCTAGGGTGGCGGGAGGACACTAGTTTGTGTCCTCCCGTTACCCTAAGGAGAACTATGGGGAACGCCTTAACCCCATAGTTCTCCTTTAAGTGTCACTCTATATTTTTGCCCATTGCTCTTTCCCCGGCTTACATAAAATTCAGAGGGGAGGTTAGAGGAGGGATGGAGGAGCTGCGACAATACAGAGAGTAATTAGACACTGCCAGAAGAGGAAAGGGCTATGACAATTACAATTATTTATTTATATAGGGCCAACATATTCCACAGCGCTGTACAATCGTTTAGCAAGGCAGGTTAGAAACACTGGCAAGCATCAATGACATACAGAAACAGTAGGTGAGGAGGACCCGGCTCAAACCAGCTTACAGTCTAAAAGGAAGGGGACCAAAGACACAAGTGGGGAAGGGGAGATGCATGCCAACTAATATAGGAGGGGATTTGGGAGTACTGTGAAACAGGAGCAGAAGAGAAGGTTGTATAGGGCGAGAAATCAAGGGGAGAGCTGATACGCTTGCGTTTTGAGGGATTTGTTAAATCCCTGTAGGGATGGTGAGAGCCTGATGTGGCATGACAGGTGGGGGAAGCCCTGGTGAGGTCCTGTTGACGAGAGTTGGGTGTGCGGGTGAGTGGGCATGATAGTCTCAGGTCATTAGTGGAATGAAGGGGCCGATTTGGAGTATATCTTCTAATAAGGGATGAAATGTTTTGTAGGTAAGGCTGAGAAGTTTGAAGTGCGTCCTAAAAGAAACAGGAAGTCAGTGCAGAAACTGACAGAGGGGTGACATGTGAGAGTAGTGGGTGGTATGGTAGATGAGTCTGGTTGAAGCGTTCCTGATGGATTGAAGGGGGGCAATCTAAGCACGTTTCAGGCCGATGAGAGGAAGGTTGCAGTAGTCAAGTCGGGAAATGATTAGCGCGTTGACAAGACATGATAAGACGAAGGGGACTGTGCTAAGAATTGTGTCCAATGGATGTCTCACCGCATTCCTTACCAGTCTGCCTCTTGGAACTGCCTCTTGGTGTCATAATGAGCCTGATGAAGGGACCCTGGGTGCCCCCAAAATGTTGCCTTCTTTGTGACATGATGTGCAGGCATCAGTAAAGACATTTTTTGAACACTTCATTCCGGTGTGATGGTGACATACCCAATGTGTTTGTGCTAGGACTTGACTCTCCTGTAGTAGTCACATTTAAGTTCAAAGGCTCATTGCAAGTGAATAATTGTTATGGAAAGGAAAAGCGCTGAAAGTATCATTTAAACATATAATTATTCTGTGCAATTAGTTGGTGACAGGGTCTCTTTAAGTCAGAGATATTGAAGGAGCATGTCCTATGGCAAAGTATTTGTCACGTAATGGTGCCCCCCCTTTCCCATTGCAGAGAAGAGTTGTAGGGATGGCTAGAGGAGATGGTTTTCTATGGCCAGGATTCATTTATTATGGGAATCCTCTGAAACATTCTCTAGAATATGGTGATACTTTTATTATTGGATGTTTCCCATCTGACCAAACAAAGGCCGGGATGTCTCGGCATTGTCCAAGCATTGCCAGGGCACTATAAGGCACAACAGATAAACAGCCGGGAGACGTATCCTTCTACACAATAATAAAAGTGCGCCTTCGCAGCTCCTCTGCATCTCCGAACACACAAACACCCTCTTCCTGCAGCTACGCCCTCCAAACAATGGCACAACATTGTCCTCCATTTTGTTTACAAAATAATGGGCGCACTTGTCATGTGATTGACACTGTTTAGCAGATCAAAGGCCATTGTCTAATGTTTTCCAAATGTTTTTCTGGTCGTCAAGATGGACCATTGTCATGTTGCGGCATACCAGGAAGTCGTTTGTCAGTTGCTACATATGTGTCCGTGTAGAGTTAATGTAACGCAGAGGTAACGTGCATGTGTTTCTATTTTTTTTTTTCTTCAATGGCAAATGCCAAACAGCTGATACACTTGTAAAGGATCTTGTTATATGTGTAAAGTAATATACAAAAGGCTCAATTCACAAAGCTTCAAAGAAGAACTGAAGCCAAAACTTTTTTTTCATTTTTGTTAGAATAAGGGAGGGTTATAACCCCTAGCAGCTTTTTTTGCCATCTGTATCCCATTGGGGAGATTTCCCTTCACTTCATGTCCAATAGCCACAATGGGAAGTGAGAAAAAAAAATCTTTCTAAAGGGGTGGAAATCCCTGGTGGTCACCGGAACATTGGAGGATTTTCCTTTTATTCCCGTTCTGGTGACAACCCAAAATTTGGGATTTTCTTTCACTTTCAGTGATAACGGTCACCAGGACAAATAGAGAGGGTGAATCTCCTTTACGGGGACACAGAGAGCAATAAACACCTGACAGCGGTTCTATTCCCTCTCTACTCTTTACAAAACTAAAAAGTAAAGTTTTGGCTTCAGCTGCACTTTAACACAAGGTTAAGGGACTTCAATTTAGCCATATGGCAGCTCAGATCCATTATGTCTACTGAGGGCCACACCTATTTAATTTCACACAAAAAATTATAGCACTTTGGTAATCAACATTAGAGTAATAATTGCATAACACTTTATTCCAGAGAAAGGGTCCGGGATACATATTATGAAGCTGCAAAATGACATAGGGAACAGAAGCTTTTATTAACTGGGAAACATCTGAGTGTTCATTCAATTTAAACCCTTATAAAAAGAACTCCCGGGCAAACAAATAAGTTACCACTGCGAGGGTACGTTTTTTATTTGCTCGCATTTCTTCCTTTAACCAGCTGAAGACTGCAAATCAAGGGTGCCATGCTGCCCAGAATTTACCACTTTGACATGTCCAGGTTAGGTTGGCAGAGGTTTTTTATCATCACTTTTCTTTTATACTGTTATATACTGTACTTTTATACAAAGGAAAAAAAAATACCAAGTGAATGGTAGGATATAAATCTTAGAGCAATATAACACCAAAAGCCAAATTGCGGTCTGAATTTTGAAAAACTTTTTTAAAATGCCCTCGAGGTGCTACAAAATAAGAAGGGAAGCTCTGGCAGCAATACAGTACTTACCTTCAATCCGAAGTTGTGCCCTGCAGTACCTATTCTTCTCCACCAGATGTCCTCAGTCTTCCAGGGGTTATAGATGTCCAGTTTCAGCTTGGAAGACTAAGGGCTCTGCTGTGAATTCAGGGCATCATGACCCTTCTATACTGAGAGCATCATGGCCCTTCCATGCAGAAGGGGGTGTTACCACAGCACCCTTTATTCATGCTGTACTGGCCCAGAAAGCAGTACTGACATCAGTCAGTGCCAGGAGAAGGTCCTTAGGCACACAAGGTGAAAAGGCCACATTGCGTCCCTCCCCATGAACTGTGAACTACTTCAGCAGTTCACAACTTGCAAGTCCTGTGCTTTTTGTGCCGCCTTCTACCAAAGCACCCAAGCTGTTTGCCTCTTCTGCCTTCACCTTAGCCCAGCTGTGCTTGATGCCATAATGCCAGCGCTGCTCCCTGCATCAGTATGTACTGCCCAGCCTGGAGAAGAGGCAAAAAGGAAGAGAACCCCGCAGCATCATGTGACCGCCCTGAGACTTCCAATAGATATAGCCAATTAATACCCAATACATTATGCCAAGGTTTGTGGGATGTAGTGTCTGCTCAATTGTAGACAGAGCCGGAGGAAAATAAATGGGGCTACATGACTAGGGTGACTAGGGTGAGGAAAAGGCTAGATCCATGAACCCATCGCACTCTTGACCGCTTGTCTCCATGGGAAAATCAAATGGGTGCTACGGTGATCGACGGACGGCAACCGTCATATAACAGCAGGAAACAGGGACACCGGCACTCCAATGTAAGCACCCTATGGTGCTTACATTGGAGAGGAACAGTCCCCAAGAAAGACTTAGATGTAGTGCAGAAATACAGCAAATCTGACCTGATTGTAGTTTGAGAGTCAAAGAGTAAGATCCTGAGGGGCTGCTGGGAGTTCTTTCTGAAGGTCAATGAGTGAAGAAGGTCCCACCTGCCTTGTTCAATGTCTGACATCAAACTGGAATCTGCGTGTGCTTATCATGGCAGCTTGGCGGGTTTGGGGGTCTGTGATAAGGTGAGTTGGCTACAAAGCAGGGGGCCCATATGGTGGTATGGTGCTCCCCCATTGCGGTCGGTCCCTTAGGAAGTCAGAGTCAGTAAATTTTGGAGCTGCCCTCAAGCCGGTAGAGTGTGGATGAGGGTATGGGTGGATTTTTAGTAAAGTCTTTTTTTGGCTGGTGGACACCAAAGAACTCTTCCCGTAACCAACAGCCATTAGGTTATTTATTTGGTATGTTTTGATTTTGGTTGCTGTTAATGGAATGCAGTCCGTGTGTTTATTGGGAACTTACAAATCCATCTGACAAGAAGAAAAGGACCCGCAAACCAACTGATTAGATAGCGCCATGTGTTCTGTACTTGGGAAGTTTCATGGCTTGTAAACATTAAGAATCCGGTGCTTTATGACTTTTCTATTGCACACATTTTCCATAAAACGATTCAAAAGAATTTAAAAAAAAAAAGAATAATCATGTTACTGGGAAAACTTTCTAGAACAGATTATCCTTTTGCTTCATCCATAGAGGCCCCCAATGAGTGTCAGCCCCTGCAGGTGAGTTCTGATCCATGATTTACAACGGTAGCTTGTACAGGTGGTTTAGATAATTACAGATAATCTTCATTAACATCAAACACGGCACGAGAGAGCAACAAAGAAGTTGCCATACTTCTGAGGAGATCAGAGGCTTCGCAGAAATACTTCCCCACCCAAATCCATTGCAGGACCGATGGGGAGATGAGAGGCAGAAGAGAATAATCCAGCTGAGTCTTAGAAGGGTCAGGATCAGATAAAACACCAACATCATTTATCCACAGACAGACAAAACAGGCTGGAGGTGCACACACACACACACACACACACACGCGCAGGTGGAGGCTCAGCCATGCATGACGCTGTCCCTGTGTTTACTACAAAATACAATTATATCCCGGAGATGTGCAGCTACTCAACACTACCCAATGGAAAGGACTCTACTATAATATATTATATTCTATTTATCTACTGATAACACTACACCTCCAAATATGACAGACCACTGCACACCATCATAATACAATTCTATAACACTCTATACATAGAACACTACAACCCCCAACATGACCAACCATTGGACACCATCATAATACAATTCTATTACACTCTATACTTGGAAAACTACAATCCCCAGCATGGCCGACCATTGGACATGATCATAATACAATTCTATTACACTCTATACTTGGAAAACTACAATCCCCAGCATGGCCGACCATTGGACATGATCATAATACAATTCTATTACACTCTATACTTGGAAAACTACAATCCCCAGCATGGCCGACCATTGGACATGATCATAATACAATTCTATTACACTCTATACTTGGAAAACTACAATCCCCAGCATGGCCGACCATTGGACATGATCATAATACAATTCTATTACACTCTATACTTGGAAAACTACAATCCCCAGCATGGCCGACCATTGGACATGATCATAATACAATTCTATTACACTCTATACTTGGAAAACTACAATCCCCAGCATGGCCGACCATTGGACATGATCATAATACAATTCTATTACACTCTATACTTGGAAAACTACAATCCCCAGCATGGCCGACCATTGGACATGATCATAATACAATTCTATTACACTCTATACTTGGAAAACTACAATCCCCAGCATGGCCGACCATTGGACATGATCATAATACAATTCTATTACACTCTATACTTGGAAAACTACAATCCCCAGCATGGCCGACCATTGGACATGATCATAATACAATTCTATTACACTCTATACTTGGAAAACTACAATCCCCAGCATGGCCGACCATTGGACATGATCATAATACAATTCTATTACACTCTATACTTGGAAAACTACAATCCCCAGCATGGCCGACCATTGGACATGATCATAATACAATTCTATTACACTCTATACTTGGAAAACTACAATCCCCAGCATGGCCGACCATTGGACATGATCATAATACAATTCTATTACACTCTATACTTGGAAAACTACAATCCCCAGCATGGCCGACCATTGGACATGATCATAATACAATTCTATTACACTCTATACTTGGAAAACTACAATCCCCAGCATGGCCGACCATTGGACATGATCATAATACAATTCTATTACACTCTATACTTGGAAAACTACAATCCCCAGCATGGCCGACCATTGGACATGATCATAATACAATTCTATTACACTCTATACTTGGAAAACTACAATCCCCAGCATGGCCGACCATTGGACATGATCATAATACAATTCTATTACACTCTATACTTGGAAAACTACAATCCCCAGCATGGCCGACCATTGGACATGATCATAATACAATTCTATTACACTCTATACTTGGAAAACTACAATCCCCAGCATGGCCGACCATTGGACATGATCATAATACAATTCTATTACACTCTATACTTGGAAAACTACAATCCCCAGCATGGCCGACCATTGGACATGATCATAATACAATTCTATTACACTCTATACTTGGAAAACTACAATCCCCAGCATGGCCGACCATTGGACATGATCATAATACAATTCTATTACACTCTATACTTGGAAAACTACAATCCCCAGCATGGCCGACCATTGGACATGATCATAATACAATTCTATTACACTCTATACTTGGAAAACTACAATCCCCAGCATGGCCGACCATTGGACATGATCATAATACAATTCTATTACACTCTATACTTGGAAAACTACAATCCCCAGCATGGCCGACCATTGGACATGATCATAATACAATTCTATTACACTCTATACTTGGAAAACTACAATCCCCAGCATGGCCGACCATTGGACATGATCATAATACAATTCTATTACACTCTATACTTGGAAAACTACAATCCCCAGCATGGCCGACCATTGGACATGATCATAATACAATTCTATTACACTCTATACTTGGAAAACTACAATCCCCAGCATGGCCGACCATTGGACATGATCATAATACAATTCTATTACACTCTATACTTGGAAAACTACAATCCCCAGCATGGCCGACCATTGGACATGATCATAATACAATTCTATTACACTCTATACTTGGAAAACTACAATCCCCAGCATGGCCGACCATTGGACATGATCATAATACAATTCTATTACACTCTATACTTGGAAAACTACAATCCCCAGCATGGCCGACCATTGGACATGATCATAATACAATTCTATTACACTCTATACTTGGAAAACTACAATCCCCAGCATGGCCGACCATTGGACATGATCATAATACAATTCTATTACACTCTATACTTGGAAAACTACAATCCCCAGCATGGCCGACCATTGGACATGATCATAATACAATTCTATTACACTCTATACTTGGAAAACTACAATCCCCAGCATGGCCGACCATTGGACATGATCATAATACAATTCTATTACACTCTATACTTGGAAAACTACAATCCCCAGCATGGCCGACCATTGGACATGATCATAATACAATTCTATTACACTCTATACTTGGAAAACTACAATCCCCAGCATGGCCGACCATTGGACATGATCATAATACAATTCTATTACACTCTATACTTGGAAAACTACAATCCCCAGCATGGCCGACCATTGGACATGATCATAATACAATTCTATTACACTCTATACTTGGAAAACTACAATCCCCAGCATGGCCGACCATTGGACATGATCATAATACAATTCTATTACACTCTATACTTGGAAAACTACAATCCCCAGCATGGCCGACCATTGGACATGATCATAATACAATTCTATTACACTCTATACTTGGAAAACTACAATCCCCAGCATGGCCGACCATTGGACATGATCATAATACAATTCTATTACACTCCATACAGATAACACTACAACCCCCAACATGACCGACCACTGTACATGACCATAATACAATTCTATTACACTCTATACATAGAACACTACAACCTTCAACATGACTGACCACTGGACATGATCATAATACAATTCTATTACATCTATACATAGAACACTACAACCCCCAACATGACCGACCACTGTACATGACCATAATACAATTCTATTACACTCTATACATAGAACACTACAACCTTCAACATGACTGACCACTGGACATGATCATAATACAATTCTATTACATCTATACATAGAACACTACAACCCCCAACATGACTGACCATTGGACATGATCATAATACAATTCTATTACACTCCATACATAGAACACTACAACCCCCAACATGACCGACCATTGGACACCATCATAATACAATTCTATTACACTCTATACAGAGAACACTACAACCCCCAACATGTCCACCACTGTACATGACCATAATACAATTCTATTCCACTCTATACATAGAACACTACAACACCCATCATGACTGACCACTGGACATGATCATAATACAATTCTATTACACTCTATACTTGGAAAACTACAATCCCCAGCATGGCCGACCATTGGACATGATCATAATACAATTCTATTACACTCCATACAGAGAACACTACAACCCCCAACATGTCCACCACTGTACATGACCATAATACAATTCTATTCCACTCTATACATAGAACACTACAACACCTATCATGACCGACCATTGGACACCATCATAATACAATTCTATTACACTCTATACTTAGAAAACTACAACCCCCAGCATGGCCGACCATTGGACATGATCCTACATTTCTTTTACATTTTATATATATAACTCTACACTTCCAACATGGCCACAGGACATAGCAGAATTCTATTGCACTTTATACAGATATAGAATACACTTCCAATCAAAAATGTCCGCGATCAATCATTTTGGCAGCAATTAACAGGTAACAGATGTGCCGTCTCTGTATCCCTGTACACAAAAACAGCGCACATTATCTTTACTCAACAATTACAGTCAACTGATTTGACAGACTGAAAAGCTATTGACCTTCTTATAATTGCACATTCCTACACACATAGCACTATGTCAGCCTGACAACCCAGGTAGACGTACATAACATGTGTAGACACGAGGTAACGTGCAGTCTGACTCTGGATTTAATATTTTATCAATTTATTTTATTTGAATTTTTTTTCCACTTAACTCTATTGCTATCACACAGAAGCTAACAAGTGTGATAGCATTTGCAGGTGACAGCTTCTCTTTATTTAACCCATCACTTCCAATACAGGAGTTTGAGCACAGCACTGTCCTGGCTCTCCTGTGACAGCAGAGATGGGAACGCTGCCAGTGCAGCCCCTCGGTCTCAGTGTTCACGCGGAGCAGAGCGGAGAACGGACGTTCTAGGCTCTGCTCCCCGCTCTTCTTCCTGAACGAATGTGACGTCCTGGGTCCCCCACAGCGAGTGGGGACAGAGGCAGCCAGAGGTGGGGCGGACCAGTATTATCGACGGGATCACTTGTTCTAAACAAGCGCTGGCTTCCCCGCTCTACATTTAGCCCTGCTTGCCCAAAGCAGGGCTAAATGTAGAAAAAAAACGACCCGCCCTGCGGTGTGCCGCCCCTCTGCTCCCTGCCGCGGTGGCCTTTTGGGAAATCGAGCCTTGCCTCTAGTCCTGCAACATCACCCCATATCTCTGCCATTGGCATTAAAAGGTCAGGTCACCCAACACAAACATAGGTGGAGTCTAGTGGGTTGAGTCAGCGCCTGACTTTTTATTTCTCTTGCATACACCAACAGTGAGATCTTCCTGCCATAATTCCGGACTTTGTTCCTGTACTCCCAAGAGTCGTTCCTGTGCACCTCTGTGTGATCCAGCAGCGATGGTGGGAACACTTCATAATGGGCACAGTAGGTGTGCAGATCCAGGAACTCAGCAAAAAGATCTCACCAACAGAGTTCCCAGGAGATTGAAGAAGATGTCAGATGTTGGCTGACCACTCTTACTCTCTTGGCCAAGTAGGGTTGCCACCTTTTCTTCAAGCGAAACCCGAACACTCTAGCGATGAGCGGACATTTTTTGGGGGGAGAATGAGCCGCATCTTATTCATATGTAACTAGCACCACCCATTCATATGTAAATATCACAGTTGAGACTGTTTTTAGTGGGGGGGCCAGTAGCCCCTATCTTAATTTTGGTTGCCCCTGTCTGCCTGACATCTTGTGTCCGTGTTTCTGCTGCCATGAAACCCGGACACAGCATTCAAAACCCGGACTGTCCGGGTGAATCCTGGACAGGTGGCAACCCTATGGCCAAGGTATGTGTAGCCTTTTTGGATACCTCTAGGACCTTGCTTCTCAACTGGTGGGTCGTGACCCAAAAGTGGGTCGTGACCCCATGTTCAGTGGGTCGCCGTATGCCTTCCACTTTTCTAGGTGAGAGACTCCTCAGCCTCCACCCAGCGCAGCACTGTCAGTTCTCACGCTGAGTAGCCATTCACAATATGCTGCCCGGCCCTGTGTGCCAACTTGGGGTGGGCTGGAAGTATGCACATAAGGGAGCTCCAATCCTATGTACATTGCATAGAGCTCCCACATGGGCCCCGTAGAAGTGCCTGGACTGGACTCATGTCACATTCTGGCTCCCGACACCTCTACAGGGTGCACGAGGGAGCTGTACATGCAATGCAAATATGGATGGAGCTCCGTCACAGCACCGCAGCCCACACTGGACCCCCGGCTCAGGATCCACTCCAGTTCTTGTAAGGTGGGGAGACTGGGGGGGATTTTTTGGTGTGTGTGTGTTCTTGAGGGTCCGTTCACACGAGTACGGTGCGTTAATTGCACATTCCCACGCAAATCGCACCTACTGCGCGTTCTGGTGTGGAAGGTGCGTTGTGTTGCCATGAATATGAATGATGTCCCAAACGCAACTCCCGCCCATAGTCCAATCGCCTGCACCACGAATACCCTGTACCGCAATGCCGTGCGTTCCATTGCAGTGCGACTTGGCTCACGACTTAATGTCTGAGGACAAAATGTCGGTCATGAGATTACACAGGTTGAGAACCACTGCTCTAGGAGGACTTGTGCAAATTTGGCCAATGGCAACTGTGCATCAGACATAAGAAAAAGTTGTGTGCACTCACCTGCCTTCCCACTCTGTTATTATGAAGCCTCATGCGGGCATGTATGTCCCTGTAAAGTTACCGGGAATCTAATAACTCTTTGGAAAACTTCTCCCCGTATTCCACATCGGGGCTGCAGCCTCCCCATTCCCAGGAGTCCTGTGGCCCCGGGGCCTCAGCTGGCATATTCTCCATTACACCGTGAACCATCCCCTTGCCACGATTCATAGCTTCCATCTGCAGCCTGTGCAGCTTAGCCCTGAATGCATCTTCATCCCCTCTCCTCTTCTCATCACAACTGCATGACTTCAGCTTGCCCATGGCACAAGCGTTGGACACTGCGTGGACCACTCCAGCTGCGGCAATGGCGTAGGCGTAGGCGCTCTCCCTGAATCCTGCAGAGAACAAGAAATGGATCAGGCTGAAAAGAATGGCAAACATAGAGCAGTCTATATTCAAATATATTCTGTATATATAACATACCAATTACCTTATCACCTAAGCCTAGGGTTGCCACCTGTCCAGGATTCACCCGGACAGTCCGGGTTTTGAAAGCTGTGTTCGGGTTTCATGGCAGCAGAAACCCGGACACAAGAGGTCAGGCAGACAGGGGCAACCAAAATTAAGATAGGGGCTACTGCCCCCCTCCCCCCACTGAAAATAGTCTCAATTGTGATATGTACATATGAATAAGCTGCGACTCATTCTCCCAAAAAAATGTCAGTATGTCTCTAGAGCAGGTGTAGCAAACCTCCGGCCCTCCAGCTGTGGTGGAACTACAAATCCCATGAGGCATTGCAAGATTCTCACAGCCACAGACATGACTCTCGAAGATAGATGCATCATGGGATTTGTAGTTTCACTGCAGCTGCAGGGCTGGAGGTTTGCTACCCCTGCTCTAGAGTGTTCGGGTTTCGCTTGAAGAAAAGGTGGCAACCCTACCTAAGCCAGACATCCGGAATAATTGCATCCCACCCTTCTATAAGATCACTGTAAATCAGTGGGAGGCATACTTTGTTTCAACTGGACCGCCATAATCTACGGTGTGACAATAATGTTTTTGTGATGAACCTCAGTATGTTCTTCTCTCAACTGAGAGGTGAATGTCACACTGATATCTGCAAGGTCACTTTAACAGTGACGTCATCTCGTACGTGCATGACGTCATCGCGCACGCGTCTGATGACGTCATGCGTGGTACCACTGTTACCTCCTGGCGGCCATCTTGGTGATGGATGCCGGCAGAGAGAGGAGGGGGTGTCACCCGGCGGGATAAGGTATGCCGCCGGGTCCCCTCCTCTCTCTCTCGAGCAACTGTTGGGCTCTCGGTCTTTGACGAAGTGCCCGACTTTTCAGAGCGGGGGTGACGCCAAAAGGAGTCAGTCCTTTTGGTGTCACCCCTCTAATGGTGTCACCCAGGTGCGGGCCACACCCCCCTGTGTACTTGTATGTAACTTGAAGGTAATAACATGGCCACAACATGTAACAGCTGTAATCAGACGTGATAGGAGAACAGATTTATTCCTGAATTGCGGATTATTTTTGTTTTTTGCCGATTCAATAACCACGACCACTCATTAGGGCCATCGGTGGGTTTCTGTTTTTCTGGCCACTGAGCGAAGTCGCTGTGCATGTTTTCTTGGCCAGCACCTGTGCCCTATAGCCGCCTCGTAGTCAGAAGATTTTATCTTTTATTTCTTCAAGTTACAACATATTCTGGTGACTGTCATTTTCGGGCGGTATCTGTTTGTGGCGGATGGGGGCAGAATGTTTCTTTTCGGGCTGCTCCTGGTTGGGGCTCTTCTCCTTTCACCGTTTGATGGCAGGCAGAGCAGAATTTGTTGTTTTTTCAGACTCTGGCAGCTCTTTAGAATACATTCTTTACATTAATCCTCTTTATCGAGTCTGTTTACCAACCTTCCTGTGCAAAGTGATTGGAGGGAGAGCCAAGACCTTCGCCGTTTCTCCTTCCTCACGATTCCAGCGGCTGCCGGCCCAAACATGTCTCCCCTATCCATCACCTTCCCCACCCCCACTCCCCAGACTCCACCTCAGCTCATAGTATACCTGCCTCGGCTGAACACCAGCCACGTATCCCAACTTGTTTCAGTCCCTCTGTGCACCTTCTGTGTGCCGGAAAAAAAAAAAGTATGTTTGATGAGTTTAAAGCTGAACTCCAGGAAAAAACCCGAAACAGATATATGTAGAACACAATACTGTATATAGGAGCTGAGGATGTGTATTCCAGTCCAGCCAATCCTGATATAGACACAGTCCTATTAGAGAGCAGAGCCAGACTGGTGACCACACTTTTATCTACTGCAGTTTAGCAATAGAGTCTGGTCACCTCCCTGCCCACCAAGCATGTGATTGGACAGTGATGAGCCATCCCTCTGATCGATCCCCGCCCACTGGGCATGTGATTGGACAGTGGTGAGCCATCTCTCGGATCGCTCACTGCCCACTGAGCATGTGCGTGGACAGGGATGAGCCATCTCTCGGATCGCTCCCCGCCCACTGGGCATGTGATTGGACAGTGGTGAGCCATCTCTCGGATCGCTCACTGCCCACTGAGCATGTGCGTGGACAGGGATGAGCCATCCCTCGGATCGCTCCCCGCCCACTGGGCATGTGATTGGACAGTGGTGAGCCATCCCTCGGATCGCTCCCCGCCCACTGGGTATGTGATTGGACAGTGGTGAGCCATCCCTCGGATCGGTCCCTGCCCACTGAGCATGTGCGTGGACAGGGATGAGCCATCCCTCGGATCGGTCCCTGCCCACTGAGCATGTGATTGGACAGTGGTGAGCCATTCCTCCATTCCTCGGATCGGTCCCTGCCCACTGAGCATGTGATTGGACAGTGGTGACCCATCCCTCGCATCACTCCCCGCCCACTGAGCATGTGATTGGACAGTGGTGAGCCATCCCTCGGATCGCTCCCTGCCCACTGAGCATGTGATTGGACAGTGGTGAGCCATCCCTCGGATCGCTCCCTGCCCACTGAGCATGTGCTTGGACAGTGGTGAGTCATCCCTCGGATTGCTCCCTGCCCACTGAGCATGTGCTTGGACAGTGGTGAGTCATCCCTCTAATCGCTCCATGCCCACTGAGCATGTGATTGGACAGTGGTGAGCCATCCCTCTGATCGCTCCCCGCCCACTGAGCATGTGCTTGGACAGTGATGAGCCGCTCGGCGGCATTCGGCTATTCACTCACTGCCAGAACTTCGGCTCACCTGATCCAGATGTTGGAATAACCCTGTGTGTCTATGGCCACCTCCTACACTGCATCATGGTAAATGACAGTACAAACCAAGGGACTCTCCTATGGCATTGTGAGAGACCTGCTCTTCTTTAACCAACGAGGAAGAGTGAGCACACACAGGTACAAGAATTCAAATCTTTGCATGTGCGCACCATAAAAGTATGCAAATTCACAGACAGAGTGTTACTCTTCCCTTAGCGGAGTGCTTCTTTAGCCATTACACAATAGGCAAGCAGCATGTCCTCAGGTCCTAAGAAGACCCAGGCCGAGATCCCAGGCGTGTCGCAATCCATGTAAAGCGAAGGAATTACTTTCTTCTGTGTATATAAATATCCGCGCCACAAATAATTCATCGGCGATCCACACGCACGGCTGGGCTGATGGCGAAGATGTGGGAAAAAGGGATGAAATATTGAGAAGGCCTTGTCGCTTCTCGTTAGGCTTGAAGACCCCACGAGCACTTTTTGTACCGGGATAGCGGTGGGATACGAGGGGAACGGACATCCCCGGAGGCACTCCGAGCCATTAGCAAAGAAACACAAATACGTGTCTCTCCGAAGTGTTAGTGGACTGTTAAAGCTAAACGGCGTCCTGTTTCACACCTCCGCGCCTCCCTTCCTCAGACCTCCATCGGCTTTGTAAGCCGGGCCAATGCATCCTCCGAACCTCTGCCAGGCCCGGCTTAAAGCGGAACTGAGGGCGAAGTTTGGTTGTCTAATAGAATTAGCATTGCTTCCTGCACCACTGCAACGGGGCACGTGGCGCACGCAACAATACACTGCTTGGAGTCTATCTGTGCCACCCCCACCAGTTTCTAATTCACAGCAAGAGACCGGCACAGGTTTCATGCCTAATTACCAAAAAGGATCCATATAGAGAACTACTGAAGATCCTTGCAAGGTTGGACCTGGCGTACGGGATGTGAGCTGTCTGCCAGTCTGAACCTCAGGGGGAATCAGTGAAGAGGGCCACAGCATAGAAAATGGAGCAGATCCCTCCTTTGCTCATTAGCAGTGGGATCTGCTCCATTTTCTCAGTTTGGAACACGGTTAGGCAACCTTGGCACTCCAGCTGTTTGGAAACTACAAGTCCCATGAGCATTGCAAGACTCTGACAGCCACAGGCATGGCTCCCAGAGGCAGAGGCATTATGTGATTTGTAGTTTCACTGCAGCTGGAGTGCTAAGGTTGCCTATCCCTGGTTTAGAAGAATAGGCCGCTCTTTGTTAATGCTTCCCAATAAGAACATGTACAGGTGTAAAGCGGGGATAGCCAAGCTTTGGTTCTCCACCAGCTGTGGTGGAACTACAAATCCTATTAAGCATTGCATAACTCAGACAGCCACAGGCATGACTTGCAGAGATCAAGGCATAATGAGATTTGTAGTTTCACCACAGCTGGATGGTGCTCCCCTTGGTGTAAAGCAACGAAAGTATCAATCACAAGCCCCCTGTGTTTGGTGTATCTAAATACAGGAGAAATGATCTGAAAAGTATAAATTATGCTTTCCAGATCGGGTTCTCCTGCGTTTATACATATGTACATGCGTGCATATGGGCGAGGAGGAGGCCGGGGCCCGGCGTCGGCAGGCGAGCCCAGCGTCGATAGCGGAGGAGGAGGTGGGGCCCGCCGGCGACCGCGGGCTGACAGGTAAGAGGTGTGCAGGGGCATGACCAGCCCACCTGAGACCCTGCAGAGCCCAACATAGAGAGTCTATGGTGGGCTCTGCAGGGTCACTCTCAGGTGGGCTGTTTGGCATATCAGGTGGGCTCTGCAAGGGGCGTAACTAGAAATCACAGGGCCCCATAGAAAATTTTGCTATGGGGCCCTGTGATTTTTTTCTAGTTACGCCCCTGCTACCTTTCATGTACATTATATTGGCTTTTTAAAGTAATAATACAGTAATAAAAATGTCTGTGTCAAAGGTTTAGTGTGGTATTTAGGTCAGGGGTAGGCATCCTCGGCCCTCCAGCTGTGGTGGAACTACAAGTCCCATGAGGCATTACAAGCCTCTGACAACCACAGGCATAATCCCTCCCCCTATCAATATGCTATTTATTTATTATACAGTATTTATATATATTTACATTTTGGTTGTCTAAATATCTAAATATAAATTGTTTGCAAAGGCATTCTTGCATCCTTTGTGGCTATTGAGATATGGTTTTTTTTTTTTTTTTTGAAGCCCGGGGAACGTGCATCGAAAAAAACTTCCCCCTGTGAACAAAAAAAGTGAACCGTGAAATCACAGCACACAAAAACGTGCACAAGGGTGTTTGGTCCTTCAATGAAGAAGGGACCTCGATTCCCGACCCCTCGGGGCGCAAGGCTCCTGAAAGGGGTTGAGACTGTTGGTCCACCAACCCGAAGGCCGGTGGACCCCGATCCTTTGGGGACCTACCGAAACAGGTCCCTCACAGTACTAGGCAGGGGGCTCTCCCGAAGAAAGACCCCCTCCTGGGTGGGAGGAGACAGAGAACCCTATATAAGGGCACAGAATCTCCTCCCCACATCAGGAAAAGGCCCCGAAGGAACCTACACCCTCCGCAATCTGTAGGTCAAATTTAAAATTAAAAAGTGCCAATCGTGCATGTAGTGCTTAAATAATACTAAAGTGCCAGTGCACCACTCTGACAGGCCTTAGGGGCCAGAGTGCAAAAAATATTGCCCCAGACTAGCCATAAGGCCTGTCTTGGAGGCGAAGTGCAGAAAATAGCAATATGGTGTCGTGTCCTAGTGCACAGTGAATCACTTGTGGGGTCCCACACCCTAGTGATTTTCTGATGCACCCCTGGGACGCCACCCCCATGGGGGCACAACACCGCGGGCTTCTGCCGCCCCCAACCCTCCAGCCAGACCAAGCTTCGCATCTGTTCAGTCAGAAAGCCATATGTACAGTATTTGCTATGTAGCAGCTACAGAAAGTGTTAGGGGGTCCGCCAAAATTTTGCAATGGTGCCCCAAGAATCGTAGTCCCTGCCTCAGAGTGAACGCATTTGCGGCTGTCATGTGTAAAAAAAAAATGGTTAAGGTGCCCGAAAACCAGCGCTGCGTTCCCTCTACTGCAAAAAAAAAAAAATGTTTCCCAGAGCCCCAGAATAGACCTGGCAGGGAAGTGTGCAATTTGCACAAAGCGTGTCAAAAAGTGCGGTCACGCCCGAGATCTGACACCTCTCGAGCACGGGCCTCCGATTCACGGAACATTTAACTGAACAATCTTGCATAATCTTCTTCATAATGGGAAGAGATTCCTTCAAGGGGCTTGGCGGTGAGGAGGCAGGAAGAGTCCTGGATCTCATCTGTATAAGCCTGGGCACACACCTTACAACCATCGCAAGACTTTTGTCTTGCGATGGTTGTAAGGTACTTAACAAAACGTACGATCTGCCCATCTTGCATAGGCAGATCGTACTTGCGATGATCGCAAGCCACGCCCCCTGAGGGGCGGGCTTCCGATGACCGCAATGCCGAACGGGCTTGCGCACACCGGCCCGTACGGCTTTTATCGTACGAACATGCCACAAACCCGCCGAACATCGTACGATGCTCGGCGGGTTTTCGAACATGTCCGTAAGTTAAAAGTCGTACGACCTTACAGTAGTAGAGGTCGCACGGCTTCCACACACCTTACCATAATTGTACGATCGCGGGATTTCCCTCGATTATCGTACGATTATCGCAAGGTGTGTGGGGACCTTAAGAGAGACTCCCGTCTTATCAGCAGAGACCAATCAGATTCCAGCGGAGAAGGTCAGAGGAGAACCTAAATTGTAGGGTCGGAGGTCAGGGAGAGAGGGAGGATGAGGGCAGTAAAATGAGCAGAAATGTACACATGCTGCAAAAAGCAGGGCTCATGGGTGACACGGCAGAGCATCGTTGTAGCCCAACTCCAAACAAAACTTTGTATTTCGTTATGGATACAACGTAGAAGGGTTGTAACCTGGGGTTTTTTTTTATTGGTGTCCCCGCTGGGTACATTTCCCTCACTTCTGGAGGAAGTAATGAAAAATGTCTCCAAAGAATACACATACAAAAACGCACTTTTGGAAGTGGAAGAATGAGGAATGGTTAGCAGATCTGACAATGCTTTTTATTCTGTCTGTGCATTCCAGAGATGGATTAAAGCTGAAGTGTAATCCGCTTATATTTTGCTTTCCCTGGTTTCCCTGTTCCAATGATGCGAGGTCCATGAGCTCCCTCAACGATGCCGACATCTTGCCTGGTCTTCTTCCAAGTTCGGGATCTTCAGCCATCTTGATCGACCACGTTGGGATGACGTAACACCCGTGCAGTCCCACGGGAGTTCATTCATCCCGTCACCCAGCAGATGCCGAGATTGTACACTGAGCTACTTGTGACTTGTGACTTGCGAGTAACATTGGGAACACATAGATAAGAATAGACCAGATGAACTAAGATCGCAGATGTTGAGGAACGCAAATTGTCGCACGTGACATCTGATTTTGGTTCAGATTATCCACTGCAGGGCCAAAAAAAAAGTCACACACTCTAATATTTCATTGGACGACCGTCAGCTTTGATTAAAGGAGAACTATGAGGTGAGTGCTTTTCACTCAACTCATAGTTCTAGCCGACCTGTGACAATGAGACTGTCACAGGCCGGCTCAGTAGATCGGGAGGTGAGCGAACACATACCGGTGTTCGCTCACCTCTCGATCCTGTCAAGGCTCTCTGCCGTGACAGGGGAGGGGATGGATCCCCCCTCCCCGCTCCGATCCACCAGCGCTGACTGGTGGAACGGACGGGGGAGGGGTACAGCTGGCTCTGCCTCTAAATAGGCAGAGCCAGCTGTCAGTCACGCAGCTGGGCGGATCTCGACATCGATGTCGGGATCCGCTCAGGCGTCTCAGTATACCGCGAGCTGTAGCTAGCGGTATACTGAGCTTAGGGTGACGGGGGCACGCTAGTTTGTGTCCTCCCTTTACCCTAAGGAGAACTATGGGGAAAAGCCCTGACCCCATAGTTCTCCTTTAAGGCACAGATTCACCGTGGTATCGTTTCAAAAAGCTTATACAATGTCACAATGTTTATTTCCATCCAGAGTTGCATTAATCTTTCACCAAGATCTTATAGTGATGATGGGAGAGTCGGACCTCTGCGTAAAGTCTTCTCCAGCACATCCCAAAGATTCTCAATGGGGTTCAGGTCTGGACTTTGTGGTGGCCAATCCATGTGTGACAATGATGTCTCATGCTCCCTGAACCACTCTCACAATCTGAGCCCTATGAATCCTAACGTTGTTATTAGGGATGCAGTTTTTTGGTATCGAGCATGAGTACCCGATATTTATCTTTCAGTACTCGCCGATACCGAGTACTGATACCGGTACTTCCACTAGTAGGGAGCCGGCTACCCGGGCAATCAGGAAGCCCGGCGGCGTGTCATTACTTGCTGCCCGGCTTCTTGATTGCTCGGGAAGCCGGCTCCATGCTGTTTGGCTGGCTTCCTGCTGATTGGCCGGGAAGCTGGGCGATGTATATTTGCTTGATCTGGATTCATTATTGAAAATAAAGTTTAATACTACTTAATTGGAGGGGCTCTTTGAGTCTGAGGAACCGTCAACCTGCCCGGCACCCCCAGGACGCTCACAAGATCCCAACCTATCGGAACCAAAGCTTGACTCCTACCACAAACGAATCTGGATTTTAGTCCACCGTGGCCGCACACCCAAACTCTTCCTTTTACTCTATATGTTGTGTGATCTCCGTGGATCAGAGAGAGTAAGATAACTGGATAAAGAATGCTTTGAAGTGAGCAAAGTCATCTGTAAACGTTGCAATTAGACGTCCATGCGTTCCTACAGACATACATGGCCTGCTCATACTCAAGTTGGATGGAAGACATTGCAGCCGCCCGCTATGAGCTGGAGGGAACAAGTGTAGCCAGGTGCTCGGCGTTGGCTTCCAAGACGTGCAATTATCAGACCTTTCATCGTTATCAACCGAAGATCTGACCATTTACAGCATTATTGGAACTTGTAAAGAAGATTGCCCCATCCCTCCTGACCTGAAACCTGCCCGGCAGCAGTTTACAGCCTGCCTTATGACAGCACGGGGCTGGTTATTAGCAGGGGGTCAAGGTTAACCTGGGAAGGGGGGGGGGGGGGCAAAGGGGTAA
>NW_017308909.1:24653-37304 GCF_000935625.1 Nanorana parkeri | reverse complement strand
AAGGAGTAAATAAGGGAACTACCTGAGCGTCTTGGCTCTTATCTGCTCTCAGACATCTCAGATACATCAGTGTCAGATCAGAGGGGTAAAGACAGGAACCCTTCAAAGCCTGCGGATGAAGATGAACCATCGCACAGGAATGGGGAGCCGCAGGTCATTCGTCTGAGTCACTCACGTCTGTGGCGCAGGAATTCCGACAAGATGGCCGTGCACGAGGACCCTGGTCACCCTATTTCCATGGACGGTCTCGGGTGTGAAACATACTTCGGATTTATCATTATATATAATGCAATTGTGGACTATAAAATACAGATTTAAAGTGAGACTGCCTTTTAACCCTTTCATGGCATGAACAGAGGTCATTGAGGCGTAGATGCCCTGACCACATTTAGCAGCTTTGGTACGTTTTGGGTAATTTGATAAGACTCTTTTTTATTTACTTTTTTACTCTGTAACTCTGCATACCTAAATAATTTCTACATTGTTTTAAGAGGAACTCTGGGAAAATAAAAAATGTACCCTTTGCGGTGGGGCTAGCCCCCGCGCACTTCAAGGGTTAAGTGCTTGTTTTGTCTTGGGGGTTCGGTCCTGCACTGGTAAGCGCTTTTGCCCTGTGCAAAAAAAAATGCATGTGCATTTTCTAATGTGATGGTGTGAATGGGCCCATGGGTCTGGGCTGACACACTTTGATGCAGCAAATACGGTGTGCGTTTGACATCAGTTAGAAACGTTTCTGAGATCATTCAGAATTCATTGCAGGTACAGTTGGCCAGCATTGCTTCAGTTGCTTTTCCATTCCCATTGACTTGTATGGGGCAAGAGATCTTCAGCGCTCTCCCCCCTCCGCTCTGGTTGGTAAAATGTCCCTCGGCTTCCCCACGTCTAATGCAAGTCGATGCACCTGTTGACGTCAGCAGTCCTTAGACCACCAGAGCCCAGGGCAAAAGAGGCTGCTGGGACCAGTCTAGCAGCCTTGGGGGAGGAAGACCTAGGAACTGCTGACATCATAACATCTTATGCAGGTTCGTTGACTTGCACTAGACATGAGGACGCCAGCAAGAGTGGCGAGGGAGAGAGGAGAGCGCTGAGCATCGCGGGATGAAGGATCAGCTGAATAAATCTGTTTTATTTGCATCCCGTAGACTAAAGAAGCACTTAACCCTTGCAATGCAGTGGTAGTCACTGCAAGGGTATGTTTTTGATTCCCCCCAGAGTTCTTCTATAACTTCCTTATCATTCATCCCAAGCGCTACTTGGGCTTAGAATTCTATGAGAAAATAGTTAGCCCCTAGCATCACTCAGGTAGCGCTCTCAGCATCCTTGCTGAAAAGTTGGAAAAAGTCAGGTAACCCAGCCAAGTGATTCAATTGTGTTAATACCTCTCTGCAAATCTGCTGATTAACACTAACCACCACTTGAATAGAAGTATTTATTCTGAACACCTGTAAAAGAGGTATTTACACTGACCACTAATGTAACAGAGGTATTTACACTGATCACCAATGTAACAGAGGTATTTACACTGATCAACAATGTAACAGAAGTATTTACACTGACCACCAATGTAACAGAGGTATTTACACTGACCACCAATGTAACATAAGTATTTACACTGATCAGCAATGTAACAGAGGTATTTACACTGACCACCAATGTAACATAAGTATTTACACTGATCAACAATGTAACAGAGGTATTCAGACTGACCACTAATGTAACAGAGGTATTTACACTGATCACCAATGTAACAGAGGTATTTACACTGACCAACAATGTAACAGAGGTATTTACACTGATCACCAATGTAACAGAAGTATTTACAATGACCACCAATGTAACAGAAGTATTTACACTGATCAGCAATGTAACAAAAGTATTTACACTGACCACTAATATAACAGAGGTATTTACACTGACTACCAATGTAACAGAAGTATTTACACTGATCAGCAATGTAACAGAAGTATTTACACTGATCAGCAATGTAACAAAAGTATTTACACTGACCACTAATATAACAGAGGTATTTACACTGACCACTAATATAACAGAGGTATTTACACTGACCACCAATGTAACAGAAGTATTTACACTGCTCAACATTGTAACAGAGGTATTCACATTGACCACTAATGTAACAGAGGTATTTACAGTGACCACCAATATAACAGAGGTATTTACACTGATTAACAATGTAACATAAGTATTTACACTGACCACCAATGTAACAGAGGTATTCACACTGGCCACTAATGTAACAGAGGTATTTACACTGACCAAAAATGTAACAGAGATATTTACACTGACCACCAATGTAACAGAGGTATTTACACTGAACACTAATGTAACAGAGGTATTTACACTGACCACTAATGTAAAAGAGGTCAGTAAGAAGAGTCTGCCTATGTGAGGAATTTGGGCCACACCATCGCGTTTCTTATGTGCACTACAGCGCAGGATCACAGCGTGCATAAAAACTAGTTACGATTAGAATGTATAAAGCTGTCAGTCTTGCACTGCGTTACATTATTAACTCAACTGCGCAAACAACACATTATGTGCTTTGAGAAAAATGCATGTGCATTTTCTAATGTGATGGTGTGAATGGGCCCATGGGTCTGGGCTGACACACTTTGATGCAGCAAATACGGTGTGCGTTTGACATCAGTTAGAAACGTTTCTGAGATCATTCAGAATTCATTGCAGGTACAGTTGGCCAGCATTGCTTCAGTTGCTTTTCCATTCCCATTGACTTGTATGGGGCGAGAGATCTTCAGTACGGCTGCTCCCATGTACATATATAATCTGAACTATACATAGTAACAAGCGTATCGGAATGTTAGCGCACATTGGTGAGTTAGTTTACATTACGCTTTCACAATCACAAATATATCTAAAACAAAAACCTTAAGAAGGCCCCTGAATAGCCCCTCCACCCTCATGCTCACCTCTGCTGAACACCGCACTCTCATACGGGATCTTGTTCTTGGTTTCCAGACTGGAGCAGTTCCAGCGGTGTTCCCTGAACTGGTGCTGGCACTCATGGATGGCAATCTGGATCCCCTGGATGGCCGAGGCTGCTACGTCGGGGTTCCGCATGCAGACTTCCATCTGGCGCCGGGTCAGTCCTGGTAACGTCAAGCACACGGTGTTGGCATTAAGTACCGGTTCTGGCGGTATCTTCAGTCCTAGAATCTCATTCGTCAGGGACCTGCATGGCGAATTAAGAAAAGGCAATGTTAATTGATTATTCTTACGATCGAGGTAACATATTTCAGAGCAATTTAAAGAGAACATGAAATAATTTGCAGGACTTCCCAGCCCACTGGTTGAAATTTACATGAAATATGCAGTCTTGCAATGCCTCATGGGAATTGTAGTTCCACAACAGATAGCTACAAATCACATAATGCCTCTGTCTCTGGGAACCCGTAGCTGTCAGATTCTTGCAATGCTCATGGGACTTGTAGTTTGCAAACAGCTGGAGTGCCGAGGTTGCCTACTCCTGTTCTAAACTGAGAAAATGGAGCAGATCCCGCTGCATGTTAACAAAGTAGAGATCTGCTCCATTTTTTTTAACATGAGAGAAACAAATTCAAGCACTGCCCCATTTTCTATGCTGTGCCCCTGCCTACCCGGTCCCTCCCCAGGTTCAGACCAGCAGACAGTTCACATCCCATACGCCAGGTCCACTCTTGTGGGGATTTTCAGCAGTTACATAGTTAGTCAGGTTGCAAAAAAGACACAAGTTATCTTCTCCTTTGTTGATTGGGCGCAGAATCCATGCCAGTCTCTCACTTTGAAATAGAAACTGGTGAGGGTGGCGCAGATACACCTTAAACAGATGGCACAACAGCAGTGGCGTAACTAGTGACCTCAGGGCCCCGATGCAAAAATCCATGAAGGCCGCCCCCCCAAGAAGAAGCAAATTAGATTTTTTTTTTTTTAAACAAAATTTAGACAAGGAAAAAAAACCCAAAAAAACACTCTTCTCTTTCATGTCCCCAGCTCCCCATTATCTCCTCCTTCATGGCCCCAGCTTTCCGCTCCCGGACCCCATGTCACCTTCATACTTCCAGCTCCCTGTCACCCCCTTCGTGTCCGCAGGAGCTCTATTCGGCACTGGGCAGCAGTTCTGTGTGATGAGGGGGCGGGGATTACACCGCTCCCACTCATTGGCTGCTGCCCAACTGGATGATACTTCACGCTGCGCCCCCAACCAGGTGAGGGGAGCAGCGTGAAGCATGTAGTGCCCAGGACAGGAGGAAGAGGTCCTGGGAATGACATTAGCGGTTACCAGGATAATAAATATCCTGGTAATCAGCGGTTACCAGGGGCCCCTTCCTCCTGTCCTGGGCCCCCTCCAAGTGGCGGAACTCCAGGGCCTGGTCGCGGCCGCGACCTCTGCGACCCTGGTAGTTCCGCCACTGCACAACAGCTAGAGTGCTGAGGTTGCCTACCCCTTCTCTATAGTATTCCCCCAACAGTTACATATATGAGATGAGGGGAGGGGCAGAAGATATGGGCCAGCACAGACAGTAATAAGACACTTCCAGAAGAGGAAAGGGTTATGATGTGCATGAAGGGATGGGGACTCACTGTGCTAAGGAACCGATTAATCAAATTTTCCAGCAAAGTACATTGCAAGTGAATTAAAAAGTTGGTGACAGGTTCTCTTTAACATAACAGTCTACGACTCTGTACGAAGTTCATGATTGACGGGCGGCTCGTACGTGTCACCTTTAGAGTATTATCTGGCATAAAGACTAGCACCTGGCTGGGGGAATTGAGGCATTGTTTACAAGTCACTAGATATGACTGCGAACAAATGAGAGATGAATGGGGTGAGGTCACTGCCAGCCTCCGTCCGCAGTCAGTGGGGAGGTTTTCAGTGTCATTCCCGCATTTCTACCTGTCCCTTCCTGACGTTTCACAGACATCTCCACCTTTTATCTACAAGAGCCTTGAGCTACGAAGCTCTCTGGGTCTGCCTCGGCCCCATTAAACTAATTATGCCCTTCTCTCTCTCAGACATTATTGCTGGGCCGGAGGATGAGCGCTCCGCAGCAAGCTGAAATGGCGCAGGTGACGGGAATCGGAACGCCTACATGCCCTCTGGACACTCAGATGGGGGGGGGTTTCAAACACTGCGGTCTCAAACTATCCTGTGGAAAAACAAAAGGGTATCAATAAAGGAGACCTGCACTGGGAGAAATGCGAAGACGGCCATTGCTATTTTTCTGGTTGTCATACTGATCTGTTGGCTCCAGTAGTTGCTGATGAACTCAAGTTTGGACCAACCCGGGTCCAAAATTAAGCTCCTTTGAACTTGGAAGGAAGCTCTGTCCTCTGCCGCCTGAGGAACTAGCCGCCTGCAGCTGAACACAAACAAAGGGGCGGGATGCACTTATCACTAGGGTTGCCGCCTTTTATGGGAAAATATATCAAATATGTTGTCTCTTCCTTATTAATAAGATTGGAAACATGTCCCATTTAGACTGGGAAGGCCAAGTGACAACCCTATTAGGCACACCATGACAACAAGAGTGAACCTGGGACAGGAAGTGAGGGGAAATTTCCCTAGTGAGGACACACATAGCAAAAGTAACCTGACTCTTCTTCATCCTTCCAAAGCTTTCCAAAAATGTAGAAAATGTCATCTAAAGTTCTAAAGTACAAGTAGTGATGAGTGAACTGGCCTAGGTTCAGTTCACATGGATGTTTGCCAAACCCAACCAGAAATCCGGTTTCCGGGAAGGTCCAATGAAAATCAAACCCATGGCCGTCTGTGTCCTAGCAACCAATGACCCATACAGTCTCAGTGGTTGACTGGTGGCTGGGCCGCACAGTGTCATTGGTTGCTAGTTTACAGCTTTGGATTGGGTCATTGGTTGCTAGGATACAGCATAATAGCCAATGATGCTGTGAGGCCACCTGCATTGTAGTAACCAATGACACATTGTGACCAGTACAACCTCATTGGTTGACTGGTGGCTGGGCCGCACAGTGTCACTGGTTGCTTGGTCACAGCATTGGATTAGATCATTGGTTGCTAGAAGGCAGCATAACAACCAATGATGCTCTCCAGCATATTAGCAACCAATGATGCAGTGTGACATGTACAGCCTCAATGGTTGACTGGTGGCTGGGCCACACAGTATCATTGGTTGCTAGGTCGCAGCATTGGATTGGGTCATTGGTTGCTAAAATAACAACCTATGATTCTGTGAGGCTGACAATATATTAGCAACCAATGATACAGTGTGATCCGTACAGCGTTATTGGTTGACTGGTGGTTGGACCTCACAGTGTCATTGGTTGCTAGGATGCAACATAACAACCAATGATGCTGTAAGGCCTCCAGTCTCTTAGCAACCAATGACTCATACAGTCTCATTGGTTGACTGGTGGCTGGGCTGCACAGTTTCTGCATGGTTCCCAGCATTGGTTTGGGTCATTGGTTGTTAGGATGCGGCGTAACAAGCAATTATGCTGTTTGGCCGCCAGCACCTTAGCAACCAATGACGCATTATGATCAGTACAGCCTCATTGGTGGCTGGGCCGCACAGTGTAACTGGCTGCTCAGATGCTGGAGGTCTTACAGCATCATTGATTGTTATGACACTTCCTATCATTGGTTGCTAGAGCACAGCATTGAATTGGGTCATTGGTTGCTAGGACACAGCCTAACAACCAATAATGGTGTGCGGCCCACACACAGCACCATTGGTTGCTGGGACATAGAAGGAGGTTTGGAGAATGGGCATTCTGGCCAAATCGTTCACCCTTTTGGTGAACTGCAGATGGATTGGGTTCTGGCTGGACACATGGTTGACCCAAACCCGAATCTCATCCCTACGTACAAGAGCATGTTCAAAAATAAGCAAACCAAACTGTTACAAAAATCGTCGCACTTTTGAACACTTGTGAAACCACCACCAGAAGAGTGCATGACCTGAAATTGTCTTTTCCTGGGGACCTGACTCCCACGTAGCTGCAATGTGTCTCTTTCTCACATTACAAAGATACATGGCACCTCATTGTACCCCCCCTTCCCCGGGGCCCACTGGCCATTTTATTGTATTCATGGACACAAGATCAAAGCCTAGGCCAAGTCCCTGCAGATGAAACGAGAATCCAGCCAAAAATAGCCAGCGATCCCTCCACGTCATGCGTTCCCCTGATCAAAGCCGAGGCCTCTGATACATTTCCTGTCTGCAATTTATTCCCTGACATATTTTATTTACTCTCAGGCTTCCCCTCACTTCACGTCTGCAGAACCAATTTCCATGCGCTGGAGCAGCATGTGGAAGGGGGTGGGGGTGGGGGTTATATTGCGGTCTACAACACGGGCGATGAAAGTGGGGCGTGGTTTTGTGGTTCACGGGCTCGCCTTTGAAGTGGGCAGCATTTTCGAGTGTGACACGTTCTTGCGTGACCTGCTGCAAACCCATTTAGGTTTCTCTGACCCGTGCTTAACCCTTTCCCGCTGGGGACCTGTACAAAGAAAAACACTCCTTCCTGTCCATTATTTACACCTCGGCGCTTTCATTTTACTGCGACATAATTTATACCAAAAGCCAAACATTTTTTTTTTAATTTGGATACAGTAGGAAATAGTTAAAGTGACATTAAACCCTCAGATTGTTTAACATAAACCAATACTGTAATGTGCGCCTTACTGTAATCCATGGTAGTTTCCCTTCTCTTTGCTGCTCTTCCTTTTAAATCCTCATGTCTTCTCATGCTTGGGGAGAACTATGGGGAAAAGGAGAACTATGGGGAAAAGCCCTAACCCCATAGTTCTCCTTTAACTATGAACAACAATGTATCTTATTTGTGTATCACTCGGCTGTAGATCCTCCAATCATCTCTGAATTGGTGCTGACACTATCCTTCCTTCTGGAGGGGGGCTACTTTTGTTCCCCATGGTCCCTGTGTTTGTTGTGAAGTAGTCACCGCTCCAAGCTCACTCCCGGGATGGACTACAATCTCATGTTTAGTTTACTAATTTTGTATTGAGATTGTAGTCCATCCCGGGAGCGAGCTTGGAGCGGTGACTACTTTAAAACACACACAGGGACCATGGGGGAACAGAAGTAGCCCCCCTCCAGAAGGAAGGACAGTGTCAGCACCAATTCAGAGATGATTGGAGGATCTACAGCCGAGTGATACACAAATAAGATACATTGTTGTTAATAGTTAAGGTTCTTGAATGTATTTATAAGATTGAACTCCCGAGTTTAGTGTCACTTTAAGTAACTGGGTCACTTTTTTTTTTTTGCTGAATGTTCATTTTGAAGATTTCGGAATCTTCCAGTACATAAAATGTCTCATTAGATGTCATTACGTGATCATAATTGTTACTTCTCCTTTTCAAGAGACCAAATGATGTCACAGCCGATTATGACTAGACACACGTTTAGGAAATGCGTCTGCTCCCTCAGACTCCCCAAGGTGGTACAGATTGCTCAATTCTTATATAGATTCTGAGCAGGTCAGTCAGATGGTTTGTTGAATGATGGTAAAGTGCAACTCCAACACTAGTTTTGGATAGATAGTGGAAGGCTTAGAGAACCTCTGGCTTTTTTTAACCTATATGTTGAATACATCAATGGGACTTTAAAGAAGAACTATGAGGTTAGGTCTTTTCCCCATAGTTCTCCTTAGGGTAACGGGAGGACACAAACTAGCGTCCTCCCGTCACCCTAGGCTCAGTATACCGCGAGCTGTAGCTCGCGGTATACTGAGACGCCGCTGCTGAAGCGGATCCCGACAATTATGTCTGGATCCGCCCAGCTGCGTGAGTGACAGCTGGCTCTGCCTATCTAGAGGCAGAGCCAGCTGTACCCGCCCCCTCCCCGTCCGTTCCGCCAGTAAGCGCTGGAGGATCGGAGCAGGGAGGGGGGAATCCAGTTTAACTTTAAGCACTTCTGACCATACACATCACTTAAAGGAGAACTATGAGGTGAGTGATATTCACTCACCTCATAGTTCGAGCCGACGTGTGACAATGAGACTGTCACAGGTCGGCTCAATAGATCGGGAAGTGAGCGAACACATACCGTCGCTCGCTCACTTCTCGATCATCTCCCTGCAGAGAGCTGTGACTGCCAGTCACCGCTCCCCGCAGGGATTCCCCCCTCCCCTGTCCGATCCTCCAGCGCTGACTGGAGGAACAGACAGGGGAGGGGGCGGGTACAGCTGGCTCTGCCTCTAGATAGGCAGAGCCAGCTGTCACTCATGCAGCTGGGGGGATCTCGACAGTAATGTCAGGATCCGTCCCGGCTGCGGCGGTCTTAGTATACCGCAAGCTGTAGCTCGCGACATACTGAGCTTTGGGTGACGGGAGGACGCTAGTTTATGTCCTCCCGTGACCCTGCGGAGAACTATGGGGGAAAAACACTTACCCCATAGTTCTCTTTTAAGGGTATCTATGGTGAAAAACTACAAATAAATCTGTATTTCTATATTGAATTTCCATAAATTCTATCCCGCCCCAAACCAGATCCATCTAGATGTTTGTAAAATTACTTAATAAAGTTGCCCATAGGATGGACTTCCTCAATGTACAGACACCATATAACTCAGCCCTGTGAATATGAACTTCCTTGTGTCACCGCTCTCACAGAGCCCGTCTTCTGAACTACAACTCAACGTCTGAACAATGTAACATTATCTTTGCTTGCTGGAAGCAATGCATGATGGGATATGTAGTCTGGAGAAATGGAGATTGCATCACATCAAGCAGCAGGGAGAGAGACGCAAAGCACACTGGGAATCCAGGAAGTTGTTGGGAGTGATGGGCAGACGGAAGGCAGCGCTCCCTACATAAAAGGGATTTTTTCTAATAAGCTTTGATTGTATTATCAGAAACAAGCAGTAAAAACCTGATAAGGTGTTCAAAGCCTTCTACATTTTGGAGTATATCTGGGTATAGACCAAGATGGCGGCACCCGAATATCTAATTTAAATAACACATTTTTTTGCCCTGCACATATCTGATCGATACTAAAAATCACGTCGATCGGGCGTCTCTAGAGACGCCTGATCGCTTGTATGTAAACAGCCATCGCTGGCTGTTTACATGCTCACAGTTTTCCCTCTTGTGTGCGCGCTGAGTGCCGCACACGAGAGGGGGGAGGGGCAGGACGTCTTAAGACGCCCTCCCGCTCCTAGCAGACGTCCGTCCGGCCGTTCACAAACGGCCATGGACGGAAGGTGGTTAAAGAAGAACAAATAGAAGATCATACAAATATAAATTGCGGAGCAAAGTGTTTCTTTATTTTTTTGACCAAGCACATACAGTCATGTTTCTGATCAGCTCCAACTCTCTCAGCTCGGCTTCCCTGAACTTCCTGTCCAGTACTAGATCACAAGGGACAGAGCAGCCTCCAGCAACCGTCCATCTACTAGCAGGGAAGTGTCTTGCCTTGCTGTGTCTGTGTGTTTGTGAAAGTAAAGGATGGACACCGACACTCCAAAGCAAGTTCACTTCGTGTTTATTAACGTACTAGTTGCAAGTAGAACACTCTATACAACGTTTCGGGGTCTCACAGGATCCCCTTCTTCAGGCTGATTCTGCTGGAAGCTAAAAGTTTTAAACATCAAGAAGGAGCATCTATTGTACGTGATTTCATCAGCATTTGAAATAGTTTAAAAACCATTTGATTTTAATATCAATTTAAGCGCTTGTTTTGTCCCGGGACTCAAATAAAGCAGATTTACATTTTTCCTCAGTCTCCTCCCCCAGTGATCAGTCTGCTGCAGGCAGGAGGAAGCATTTCCTCAGTCTCCCCTCCCGCAGTGACCAGTCTGCTGCAGGCAGGAGGAAGCATTTCCTCAGTCTCCTCTCCCCCAGTGATCAGTCTGCAGTAGGCAGGAGGAAGCATTTCCTCAGTCTCATCTCCCCCAGTACTACAGGGAACAGACATCTTGATTTCCTCTGTAGATAACTGAACGCCAGTAATTGCTTTTATACAGTTTTAGCTAATACACCTGCTTGTGCTTCAGGAGGCAGCCTGTAGGGGGCAGCAGTGAGCCACTCATTCATTTCCTGATGCAAACTCTTCAGGTTTGCCGGGATTTCCAAAGCTGCCAGAAGCAGACAGATACAGGTGAATATAAGGAAAAGTGAAGCACTATGGCAGTCCTGAAATATACAAAAGTTTCAACTGAATCGCTATTGGCATTCTAGCATTTAAAACACGCTGCAATGCCAAACTGGCGACTTACAGAATTGAAGTGGCACCCGGAAACGTTGAATAAGCTTTAAAGTGGATTAAAAAAACGAAATGAGTGACAGTCAGTCTGCCAAAGTCTTTCATAAACAATAGGGATGCACCGATACCGCTAACAGTAGCAGTGCCGATACCGAGTATTTGGGCGAGTACCAAATGATCCGATACCTTCCCCGATACCGGAACTTCCGGTTAGCGGAAGATTTCCTCTGGCCGGTAGTGCTATAGGGGAACATGGAGCCGGGTTCTCGTGCCATCGGGAAGCTGGGTGGCGAGTAATGACCTCACTGGCAGGGAAGCCGGCTCCATGCTGATTGGCCGGGAGCTGGCTTCCCAGCCAATCAGCATCGAGCCAGCCAAACAGCCGGCACTTGCTGATTGGCCGGGAAGCCGGCTTCCCGTCCAATCAGTATCGAGTCGGCTGACCAGCCAGTGAGGTCATTACTCGCCACCCAGCTTCCCGATGGCTCGAGGCTAAGTGGCTGGGAAGCCGGTTTCCCGGCCAAGCTCAATCAAGCCGGCCAGACAACATGAAGCCAGCTTCTCGGGCAATCAGATTGCCCGGGATGCCAGCGGAAGCACTGGTATCGGTACCGATGAGTACCGAAAGCAAAGTATCGGCACATCCCTAATATGCAACTGCTATTTGTTTTTGTAAATACCTTTTTTTTATTTTGTTTTTACTGTTTTTTTATTCTTTGTTGCATCTCAGTGCTGATCAACTCCTGCAGGGTGACAACACGAGGGCACAACTTGGAGACAGGGACGCAGTGTTGTCACCCTATAAAAGGAAGTGGCCTGAACAAGGACCTTCATGGCAAATTAAATATTATTCAGATTTTGAAAAAAAAATGACAAATCATTTCGGAAATGACATTACATGTTATGAGATTTTAGCGATTGGGGTTTAAATTTGATAAACAAAACAAAGTGGGAAATGGCTTATACAGATGAAAGAACGTTGAACCTAATAATGGGTGATTGGTAGCTTCCATGGATGTGAACGCTGCCCACAGTAGCAGAGGCGGCACAGTCATACAATATTGTACATTTGCTGTATTGCAGAAGAGTAAAAGGAAGGAGCGGGCAGACATTGCGCAATATCCCGTGAGCAGGGCACACCGACGGGGCAGTTTTTACCAGAATTTACCAGCAGAATCTCAGAGAGAGTTTCACAATCAAGATGAAAACATTCTCCGCTCGTTCGTGTCTTACAAAGTAACTGTGTTCTGGAGAGAGAGATACTATGGGGGGGGGGGATTGATAAAAACTGGAGCAAACAAAATCTGGAGCGGTTGCCCATGGCAACCAATCAGCTTCTCTCTTCAGTTTGCCCAGGTAAGATTTGAAAATGAGACAGAGATGCTGATTGGCTGCAGTGCAAATCTGCTCTAGTTTTTATAAATTCCCC
>NW_017308909.1:15916-24484 GCF_000935625.1 Nanorana parkeri | reverse complement strand
GCTGGACTGACACATTGGACCTCAGCCGGATCTATAGGCAAATGCCAATGACGAGATAGAAGAAAACTCCACAATCATTGTCCACATTGAGTTTATTAGGTCTAATATTTAGCCAACATGTTTCAGAGCATCAAAAATCTCCCTTCATCAGGGCTTAAAGAGGAAGCTTAACGGGCATGAAAAGTGAAATGCCGATCTATACATTCATGTCTGAAATATCGTTCTTTGCTTCTCAGAAGGAATGCTAAAAGATTGTGCAGAGAACCTCTTCTTCAGCTTTTCTATTCCTTCATGTCAGCTCCTCCCCGGACAGAAACACAATATGTGGCCGTTCCTATTGCTGAGCCCAGGTAGAGCTTATTCTGTATCTATCTATCTATCTATCTATCTATCTATCTATCTATCTCTCTCTGTCTGTCTGTCTATCTATCTATCTACACTATATTGCAAAAGTATTGCCCACTCCAAATGATTGGATTCAGGTGTTCCAATCACCTCCATGGCTACAGGTGTATAAAATCGCGCACCTCGGCATGCAGACGCTTCTACAAACGTTTGTGAAAGAATGGGTCGCTCTCAGGAGCTCAGTGACTACAAGCGTGGTACCGTGATAGGTTGTCACCTGTGCAATAAGTCCATCCGTGACATTTCCTGGCTACTAAATATTCCGCGGTCACCTGTTACTGGTATTATAACAAAGTGGAAGCAACTGGGAACAACAGCAACTCAGCCGGGAAGTGGTAGGCCACGTAAAATGACAGAGCGGGGTCAGCGCATGCTGAAGCGCACAGTGCGCAGAAGTCGCCAACTGTCTGCAGAGTCAATATCTACAGACCCCAAACTTCGTGTGGCCTTCAGATTGGCACAACAACAGTGCGCAGAGAGCGTCATGGAATGGGTTTCCATGGCAGAGCAGCTGGATCCATGCTTGCCTGACTGCATTGTGCCAAGTGTAAAGTTTGGTGGAGGGGGCATTATGGTGCAGGGTTACCTTTCAGGGGTTGGGCTTTGCCCCTTAGTTCCAGTGAAGGAGCCCGGGCTTCTCCTCCAACATCAGTACCTGACCTCACAAATGGTCCAACATCCCCATAGACACATAAACCTTGTGGACGCCTTCCCAGAAGAGTTGAAGCTGTTATAGCGGCAAAGGGCGGAGCAAACTCAATACTGAACCCTACGGACTAAGACTGGGATGCCATTAAAGTTCATGTGTGTGTGTAAAGGCTGACGTCCCAATACTTTTGGCAACATAGTGTATCTATCTATCTATCTATCTATCTATCTATCTATCTATCTATCTATCTATCTATCTATGGGGCCTGACATAACCTAACAGCACCCACACATGAAATATGAGTTTTAGGTGTGCTTAGCCGCTCACTAGAGCATTAGAGTGCACGCTCTGTGATCTCCATGCGTACGCTTCCTCTGTATTGAGTTGAAATAATTAAAGGTAAACCTCGGAAGGTTCATTCCAGGCTGGTTGTAAATTAGACTTTGACAGTAGCGACAAAAAATACCAATTTGCACAATGGGGAAGGAGAATGTTCCTGAGTGAACAGCTGAAACACCGGCCAGGCTACAGAGGGTCGCAATGAGACGGGATATCATTATATTATTAATACTGCAAAGTATCCCCGAAAATCTGCTCCATGCACGAGGACCCCTGAGGGGATCAAAGATAATTTTTAAGTTGTAGTGATACTTCTTCTTTAAGGGATCTCCGTGTATCTGGGTCTTTTTTCTTCTGTTCTTGGTGAGAAGAGGGAAAAAAAGTCACTGGGATGGTTGTGCGCCACTTCTGTCTGGTAGATGAGAAACAGCAGCGGGGCCCCAGTGCTGCAGAACACGGGCAGATGTATCCCTGACCATCATCCTGTCTGTGCCATGTAGAGAGAACGAGAGCTCCACCGAAACTAAGTAAAACCAGCAAAGATTTATTCGTGCAACAAGTGGTTGCAAAAGTAAGCTGGCGCGTTTCGAGGGGCTTAACACTTTCCCTCGTGTCAGGACTAAGGCAAAAGATAACATAGAATAAAAAAAAAAATTTCTGTTTTCTTGTTATTATTATTGTTATTTATTTTTCTTCTTTTTTTATTATAATATATTATTATGTTTTTCTTCTTTGGGCCCGTTCACACGAGACACAGTGTGTTCTGGCCCGATTCTGGCCGGAAGGTACCGGATCGCATCGCGGCCGGCTCACTTTGTTGTGGGGCGGGAGGTGGCGTGGCAGTGCATTGAAGTGAATGGCACCGTAGCCACGCCCTCCGGCCGCAATGCGATGGCCGCACGGGAACGTGTGGCACATCAATCAGTGCGTTCCAGTCTGACCAGAAAAAAATAGTGCTTGCAGCATTTTTTCTGGCCGGACCGGACCGCAGGCATTGATGTGCCTTGTGATGTGCCCGTGCGGCCGATCTCATTGCGAACAGAGAGCGTGGCTACGGTGCCATTGAGCTCAATGGACCACCACGCCACCTCCCGCCCCACAACAAAGTCAGCCGGCTGCAATGCGATCCAGTGTGTTCTGGCCAGAATTGGGCCGAAACACACTGAAGATGGTGTGAACAGGCCCTTTATCTTCTTTTTTATGATTATTATTATTATTATTATTTCTTTCTTTCTTTTTCTTCTTTTCTATTATTATTATTATTGTTTATTTTTCTTCTTTTTTATTATAAAATATTATTGTTATTTTCTTTTTCTTCATTATTATTATTATTTTTGTGGCACTCTCATTCTCTCTACATTTCCTATGATTACTTCAGAGTACCCCAGCTGCCTCTAAAACTCAGATGTAAAGTTTTCCCTGTCCTATTCTGGGTCCAGACCTCCACCAACACACCTACTGTCGATCATCTTGTCCGTTGTTGGTGTCTCCCATCCAACACCCCATCCATCTCTTTTATTTCCTTGACATAGGTGGTGGCTAAAAAAAGATCAATGAGCAATTGAAATTAAAGTGAAACCTTTGCATATCCTCACCTTAATTATCATGAAACTGTTCAACTTAGGCATGAGCCAACTTCCCTTCATGCTAAATATAGCCCTGGCAGGGTATTGTGTGCGTGTAATTACTAGACCTGTCTCCTGGAATCCGTGCTCTGGTATTGCACTATGATCATCCTGCTTCAGTGTACTCTAGAAGTCACAGAGGCGATGGGAGGAACTAGCAATGTTTGGCGGTTTCTGGTTATATATTACAGCCTGACAGCTTTACAACCTCCTACTCTTTACATGGTACCCAGTGAGACCAGATCTTCCACATTGCCCGAGAAAGGTTTCTTGCTGGTGACTATTATAGGTCCTGTTTGACTCGGGGGCAAATTTGTGACATGGATAACCTGTTATGTCCTTCATTCATAGGGGCGTTGACCCCTTGTAGAGTTTATGGTCTGTCTACAAACCGCCATCCGCTGGGACTTGTGGTCCCTTGATGGCTGGGTGGTGATGGGTCAACCTAGTTTGCTGGGCCAGGTGCTTAGGTTGCCTACTTGCTAGAGAGGCAAAGGTCACTAGTTTGTGCACCAGGTCACTAGTTTGCTGGGCCAGGTGCTTAGGTTGCCTACTTGCTAGAGAGACAAAGGCCAGCCATACTTTGCTGCTCGGGGGAGATTGTATTGGCAGCATAAAGTCCACAGTGTAGAAACGACTTCAGATATACAAGAGGAGCCATTTGGATCTTGGCAGCTTACTCACAGCTCAGAAAGAGGTTGTCACTTGGGGGCCTTATCAAATTTTTTGCTATGGGGCCCCCGTGATCTGTAGTTACAGGCCTGGCTGGGCAGATTTATAAATCAGCACTAAGTGTTGACGGCTCTTTTTTTTTTATACAATGGAAACCCAAAATGGGCCCATAGTGGAAAAAACTACAGCTGACGGTACAAAAAATACCTGACACCAGGGACACAGCTATGGAGAAACCTAGAGTCCACCCCATAATACAGGGAGCCACATTTTTGCCACTTTAGAAAAATGAGTCTCAGTCCTTCTGCAGCCATTGTGGTGCATTAGGCATCAAATGGGCAATATGGCCTCTATGTTAGGGCCACAGCAGATAGGTGGAATGGGGGCGTTCTAGTATATAAGTATGGGTCTCCTTATAAGCCAATATGGCTGATGTATGGCTCTCTGGCATGCCTTGCCAAAAGAAATCCTAGGTGGAATGGGGCGCTGTAGTATATAAGTACGGGTCTCCTTATAAAGCCGATAAGGCTGAAATATGGCCATAGCCAGATTTACTCTCTCTGCTGCCCCCAAGGCCAGGTTCCTCAATGAGCCTCCCCACCCCAACATGCAGAATGGTAGACCTGTAGGCTGCATACATGTGATCTCTCCCAGCCTCTTTCATCCTCTTCCTGTCCACATGCACTCGCTCCAGCGTCTACTATACATCGTTTCTCTAAACTGGTGTTCTATCGAAAGTTCCAGCTCGTCGAGATCCCCAACGACCTGACTTCCGGTTTAGTCAGAAGTAAGAGGTTTGGGTGAGAAGGCTGTACTGCACGTGTACTGCACGTGGGCCACCCGTGGCATTTCCCTATACACATAGTACACAGCAATAAAGTATTAAAATGAACTAGAGTCAGACTAATCCAGCACGTTATTTATCAGAGTTGCCCCACTCAATATGGCGACAAGCGACAGTGGGGCAACTCTGATGAATAACGTGCTGGATTAGTCTGACTCTAGTTCATTTTAATACTTTATTGCTGTGTAGTATGTGTATAGGGAAATGCCGCAGGTGGCGCACGTGCAGTACAGCCTTCTCACCCAAACCTCTTCTACCTAAACCGGAAGTCAGGTCGTTGGAGATCTCGATGAGTTGGAGTTTTCGATAGAACACCGGCTTCCTGATAGTGACAACTGCAGACCATGCCTGAGCAATGTGTGTCACCATGGCTGCTTGTAGCCCCCACCAAGGGACAGAGTGACAACACAAAAGTTAGACAGCACAGTTGGGAGACAGTTGTCTCCCAATAACAGGAAATGCCTGAACGAGAACCCTTGTAGCGGGATCATTGGTCATTTTTTAATGAAAAATGCAGATTTAAAGAGATCGAAATCTACTTTTGAAATTATATTACCATGTTAAAGCTTCTATGAGGCAGCGGGTTCACATCTATTTGAATGAATTCCTAAGCCGGCCGATCTAGGCTCTCAAAGGGTTAAGCACTGGAAGGCTGCAGAGTAAAAGGCGTTTGATTCCTCCCTCGCTCACCGCCTCTAATGTGATTTAATCACTTGACTTTCCTGTACTTTTTTGTGTGTGTGTGTGTGTAATGGATTTTTATTTACCACGAAGTGACGGATGTTCCCTCTGGTGTCTTCCGCCTTTGCAGTTGGAGACAGAATGGCAAACAGAAAGAGGCAGAGAGCGGGGAGAGGAGGCGCAGGGAATGCTTTCCTGCTACGGGGGCACGTGGACAATTAGTGGTTTGGATTCAACAAGGTATCTGGAAGCCTTTGAAGTGGAAGTTCATGAAACTGCTTTCATCAGCAACAGTCATAATGGAGATTCACCGGGAAGAATCGCGTCCTTTATATAGTTATAAAAAGTTTTGTCAATCTCCGCTATGTTGTCAAATTAACCTTTGCAGATTCTGCAGCTTGTGCCGTGGTTACCTCTGCCGCCTTGCAGCTCTAAAGTGGATGCATTCTGCCTAAAATATTTATCTTTTAATTAGGGTTGCACAGATACCAAGTACAGTACTCGGTACAAGTACGAATACATGTACCGATACTTTTGAGCTCCAAGACTACACTAGAGAAAAATTCAAAAATTAGGAGGCAGCTGTCATCTGTCAGGAACACACGGAGCTCCTGGGATTTGTACATCTCTGTTTTAATGTACGATTTTGTTTCTATAAATATAAATAAAGTGATGCACAGATACCAGTTTTGCGAGTACGAGTACTGGTACTTGCCGAGTACTTACAAGTACAAGTACTGATAAATTTTTGTTTATTGTCATGTGACAGTTTTTCTAAAACAATACAGACTAATGATTTCAGGACAGTGGTGGAGCACCAGAGCCGGGTCCCGGCTGCAACCGCTGCAACCCTGGTAGTTCTCATGAAAATGCCAAGTATCTGCACTGGTACTCGAAAAGTATCTGTGCATCCCTACTTTTAATATTAGGGTCCATTCACGCTGCTGCAGTGCAGTAACACACGCATGTTGGCGCGCGATATGCCGTGCATTAACGTTCGCTGCATTAAGACAGCCTATTCACATTGAGTGGGCTGACAATGCACCAAAAACTGTGCAGGTATCATTTCTGGTAGAGCAACGCAATGAGGGGTAGTGCGTGGACGTGCATTGAACTGTGATGCAACACTCGTTCATTGGCAAGATGTGTTGGGGTGCCATGCAGAATACAATGGCAACATTAAGAATAAATAGCACCCCATTTGTCCATTCGCAAGATAAGTTGGGGTGCCATTCAAAATGACATTGCCAAAGTGCATTGAGATGCGTTGGGTTGTCCAACAACAAGGTTTGTAGGGTGCCATTCATAATGAAAGGCACACCATTAGTCCATCAGCAAGATGCATTGGGGTGTCCACTGGCAAGTTGCGTTGGGGCGTCCATCGGCAAGATGCATTGGGTGCATTTTAGAATGGATTGTCAACATTAGGAATTAATGGCACCCCATTCGTCCCTTGGTAAGATGAGTTGGGGTACCATTCAAAATGACATCTCCAAGATGCATTGGCGTGTCCATCGGCAAGATACGTTGGGATGCCATTAATTATGACAAGGGCAAGATGAGTTGGGGTGTCCATTGGCAAGATACTATGGGGTGTCCATTGGCAAGATGCATTGGGGTGTCCATTGGCAAGATGCATTGGGGTGTCCATTGGCAAGATACGTTGGGGTGTCCATTGGCAAGATACATTGGGGTGCCATTTAGAATGGATTGGCAACATTAGGAATGAATGGCACCCCATTCATCCATTGGTAAGATGGGTTGGGGTGCCATTCAAAATGACATTGCCAATATGCATTGGGGCGTCCATCAGCAAAATGCATTGAGATGGTATGTAGAATTAATGGCATCCCAATAGTCCATCGTCCAATAGTCCACTGTTCAGAATGAATGGCACCCCATGCTGTGCAATGCAGTGCCATTGTAAATGAGTGGCTCTGCATTGCACCAATACGTGTAACAATCGTTGCTGTTCGTTTTTTCACCATTTCCATTGCTGTCGGTCAAAACCATGTCTTCAATTGCTTTGCAAGTTCAACCAAAAATGAAATAGAAAGATCGATCGCTCTCTCACATTGCTGTGTGTATGGCCAGTTTAAGGGTTCATTCACATTATCACACTTGCTATATTGTGCTATGTAATGCGTTTTACCGCAGCACACGGTACGCATTGTATATGTGCATTGCAGTATGTTGAAGCTCATTGTTAACCGCACATAAACCTGCGCTATAGTGCGCCACAATGCACAGATGTAAATTCCCTGTACGTTGGGACGGACTGTGTTAGTGCAATATCTATTCTCGTTAAAGCGTCCTTGACAGCTCATTAACGACTGCGCACGTTTTATGGTGTGAACGAGTCCTTAGATCATTCTATTCTCAAAAACATTTGATTGACCGGCTCTTCCTGGCCACACACATTACAATCATATTGTGCAATCTAAATTAGCACCAATTGTACAGAAATCTAAAGTAGAACAGAACAGAGGCGCAATCATAGGAATTGAAACAATTACCAGAGACTGGAATGAAATGGTGACGTGTGGGGTGTGATCAAACAATTCTACATTTTCTACTTTATACAATCTGAACTGGATTTTCTATACAGGGGAGTGGGGCTGATCCCACAATCCTTTTCTTACCATCCCCATTCGATTGTCCAATCACAGAAATTGGATGAGACTGCGTGAAACAACAACTAGATGAGTCTGAAATGATATTGTCACGTTTGTGGTGTCATGATACAATTCTGCATGTTGCCAGCTTGCCCGGTCGGGAATCTTTCCTGCAGTTAAAAATAAATGGTTGTCACCAGCACACCAATCATATTGCAGCCCAAAGTGTTTCGTTTATTGGAACGTCATGTCACCAGTGTGGACCCGAAACGTTAGCACCGTATGACAGTATGTGACATTGGGTATTGAATAAACATATCAATACTATTAGTGTTTTGCACGGCGCCATCCGTGTGGTCACCTGGGCACCACATATACCTTGTGGTTTTGAGACCGTGGCAGTGCGAATGGGATTTGGACTTTGATGTCACCAGAACTAGCGCTTTTGGGGTCACGCAGGGTCCCCTTCACCAGGTCATTGCTGAGCCTGATGAAGCCCTGCGTGGCCCCAGAAAGCGCAAGTTCTGGTGACACGTCGTTCCAATTAACGAACACTTTGGACTGCAATATGATTGGTGTGCTGGTGACATCCATTTATTTTAATGAACAGGAATCACCAGCAATTCAAACGATAAAATTCCATTTAATCGGACATATCGTTATACATGTTAACCAATTATTGGACTTTAATCCATTTATTTTATTCTATTTGGCGGCGCCACCCACAGTCACTGTGAG